>NC_133325.1:737801976-737966976 GCF_042186555.1 Aquarana catesbeiana | reverse complement strand
GCGGAGTTTCACACATGCGTAGTGTATGAAGAGGGCCCTTGCGCACGTGTCGTACGTACGTTCTGTGCGTCGAATTAGGGGGCGGAGAACATGAGTTAATTTCGAACGTCAGGGGCGGGCGACGCAGGCGGAGTTTCACACATGCGTAGTGTATGAAGAGGGCCCTTGTGCACGTGTCGTACGAACGTTCTGTGCGTAGGTGATAGTGGACCAGGACGTTACAAAACGAAGGTAATTTTAAATATATTTTTTTTGGGTTTTATGGTCATGACTTTGTAGCAAGCGGCCTATATGGCTTGATAGATTGATGAGGCCTACATAGGGAGAAGATGATGAGGGGTTAGCCGAAACCTATAATAAAAGTGTTTTTTGTCTTGTGACTTCATCTTTTCCAGATATAATGAATCCCCTATTTAAGGATCCAGAGTTCCTTACATCTTTTATTTCCAAATATCGAGAGATGAGGAATTTGTGGGAGGTGAAACACCCTCAGTATTATGCTAAGCATGTGAGGAAGTCAACGCTGGAGAGACTTCTGGCCTTTGTCCAGGCGACCATCCCGGAAGCAACAATGGAGACATTGCTCAAGAAAATTGGGGGCTTGAGGAACATGTATAAGAGGGAGCATAAGAAGATCCAGGAATCAAGGAGATCAGGAGCATCAGCAGATGATGTTTATGTACCCAGGCTGTGGTACTATAATCAACTACGTTTTCTGGATGACCAGAATGAAGCCAGGCCATCACTTTCAACCCTTCCCTCCACCCTTCCCTCCACCCCAGCAGAGGCTGATGAGGAGCAAGCTGGGTCTTCCATCCTGGATGAACCAGATATGACCATCTGGAGTCAGGTAAATTATTTTAACAAATATTTACTGTACTAATATTAATGATGTTAACTGGATGTTATAATTGTCTAAAATAATTTGGCACTCAAAATTGGGTATACATATCAATTGACAGTAGTGGCTAAATATGTTTGGCACCTGCTTGAAATAATTAGGGTGTCTGATTAGACTCTTTTATTAAAGAGAAGTATTCACATTGAATTTGCTATTCATGAGAAGCAAACTGTGTGTCATTGATGAACCCAAAAAAATATACTCAAACTATTGTCCTTTTTTTATACACAGGATGAGTCCATCCAGGAGGAATGTGGGGAAAGTGGCAGGCAGGAGGAGACCAGGCCCATGGACAGCCTGGAGGAGGCCGGATTCACCATCATCCTGGAGGAGGCTGGGCCCAGTGTCAGGCAGGAGGTGGCTGCTCCCAGTGAGGTGGCTGCTCCCAGTGAGGTGGCTGGGCCAAGTGAGGTGGCTGGGCCAAGTGAGGTGGCTGGGCCCAGTAGGAGCCTGACCGAATCCCAAGTGCCTCCCCTCCACCTTCCCAAAAAAAGGGCCAGGAAGGGGATGGTCACACAGGACGCATCCCTGCGCCTCATGCAAGAGGCCACCCGTTTTTTAAGGAGCCCCCCCGAAGCGGAAGAATCCTATGGCTGCTACTTAGCCAGCAGGCTTCTTCAGATGAATAGGGAGCAGCGCCTCATTTGTGAGCGCCTATTTGGGGAAACAATCCATAAGGGGCTGCAGGGCACGCTAACACAAAACACCCAACTACATGAGGCAGCCCCCCCTCCTCCTCCTCCTCCTCCTCCTCCTCCTCCTGCCACAACTGAAACACCAGAGCCACAGCCTCAAAAGAAGGCTACAGGGAAGGCTGCAGGGCAGCGTGGAGGAAAGGCTGCAGGGAAGAGAAGAAAATGATGACCTGGGTTCAGTCTGGTCTGACAGAAGACGCAGGCTGTTGTAGGACCACAGTCTGGGGACATCTAGATCATCTGCTGGTGCTGTTGATCTCTGGGATTCTTGGACCAGATTGTGCTCCCTCTTATATGGACTCCGCAAGATCCCAATTTTCTGGTACACCGACTTTTTACAGCGTTGACTTCCTCTTTATTTTATTTTGACCATGAATAAATGGATCATTTTTTGAGTTTAGCAAAAGACTTTATGTTTTTTCTTTGAAATCATTGATTTTACACACAATGTTAAATTAACAAGGGACAACAATCTCATTGAGTTTGAAAAAAAACACACCAAAAATACATTACTAATGTTAATAATGTTCAAGTGGTAAGTCTTGAAAATCCAAAAATTTACGTAACCAAAAACGGTGCTTTGGGTTAACTTTATCTAAAAACTAAAAAATAATCACTATAAAAAAAAAAAACAGAATAATGGGTTCTTTGTGGTAACTTTACAAACCTAAAAAAAAAAAAGGGGAAAAAGTATTATTAGTATGGAAACATTGTTTTTAAAATGCATACTATATCATTCATGAGATCAAAGAGAAAAAGAATCCAGAAATCAGTTTGGGAGAACTCTGATTATGAACAGCAAAACACCTTCGTTCTTTATAGAGCCTTCGTAAAGAAGAAATAAAATGCGCTGCATTCAACGATCACAGATTTTGCAGCGTGATGAATGTGCTACCTACAATACGAACACTAGTTTTACTAGACCGAGTGCTTCCGTTTAGTTTTTGCTTATGAGCATGCGTCGTTTTTTTGTCCGTCGGACTAGCATACAGACGAGCGGACTTCGGGGTCCGTCGTAGTTACGACGTAAAGATTTGAAGCATGCTTCAAATCTAAAGTCCGTCGGATTTGAGGCTAAAAAAGTCCGTTGAAAGTCCGGAGAAGCCCACACACGATCGGATTACCAGCCAGCTTTAGTCCGTCAGCGTCCGTTGGACTTTTGTAGACGAAAAGTCCGACCGTGTGTACGCGGCATTAGATTTCGCCGGATGTAAATAGCGCCATTGGGAAATTGGGGAAGCATTTTATCACACCGATCTTGGTGTGGTCAGATGCTTTGAGGGCAGAGGAGAAATCTAGGGTCTAATAGACCCCAATTTTTTCAAAAAAGAGTACCTGTCACTACCTATTGCTATCATAGGGGATATTTACATTCCCTGAGATAACAATAAAAATGATTAAAAAAAAAAAAATGAAAGGAACAGTTTTAAAATAAGATAAAAAAGCAAAAAAATAATAAAGAAAAAAAAAAAAAAAAAAAAAAAGCACCCCTGTCCCCCCTGCTCTCGCGCTAATGCGAACGCAAGCGTCGGTCTGGCGTCAAATGTAAACAGCAATTGCACCATGCATGTGAGGTATCACCGCGACGGTCAGATCGAGGGCAGTAATTTTAGCAGTAGACCTCCTCTGTAAATCTAAAGTGGTAACCTGTAAAGGCTTTTAAAGGCTTTTAAAAATGTATTTATTTTGTTGCCACTGCACGTTTGTGCGCAATTGTAAAGCATGTCATGTTTGGTATCCATGTACTCGGCCTAAGATCATCTTTTTTATTTCATCAAACATTTGGGCAATATAGTGTGTTTTAGTGCATTAAAATGTAAAAAAGTGTGTTTTTTCCCCAAAAAATGCGTTTGAAAAATCGCTGCGCAAATACTGTGTGAAAAAAAAAAAAATGAAACACCCACCATTTTAATCTGTAGGGCATTTGCTTTAAAAAAATATATAATGTGTGGGGGTTCAAAGTAATTTTCTTGCAAAAAAAAATAATTTTTTCATGTAATCAAAAAGTGTCAGAAAGGGCTTTGTCTTCAAGTGGTTAGAAGAGTGGGTGATGTGTGACATAAGCTTCTAAATGTTGTGCATAAAATGCCAGGACAGTTCAAACCCCCCCAAATGACCCCATTTTGGAAAGTAGACACCCCAAGCTATTTGCTGAGAGGCATGTCGAGTCCATGGAATATTTTATATTGTGACACAAGTTGCGGGAAAGAGACAAATTTTTTTTTTTTTTTTTTGCACAAAGTTGTCACTGAATGATATATTGCTCAAACATGCCATGGGAATATGTGAAATTACACCCCAAAATACATTCTGTTGCTTCTCCTGAGTACGGGGATACCACATGTGTGAGACTTTTTGGGAGCCTAGCCGCGTATGGGACCCCGAAAACCAAGCACCGCCTTCAGGCTTTCTAAGGGCGTAAATTTTTGATTTCACTCTTCACTGCCTATCACAGTCTTGGAGGCCATGGAATGCCCAGGTGGCACAAAACCCCCCCAAATGACCCCATTTTGGAAAGTAGACACCCAAAGCTATTTGCTGAGAGGTATAGTGAGTATTTTGCAGACCTCACTTTTTGTCACAAAGTTTTGAAAATTAAAAAAAGAAAAAAAAAAATTTTTTTTTTTGTCTTTCTTCATTTTCAAAAACAAATGAGAGCTGCAAAATAAATCCTTCTGGGGCTGAAGTGGTTAATAGACCCTCTTACGTTCAGAGGTGGGAGGAGGACCTGGGACGAACTTTAGAAGACACGGACTGGTCTAACATATGGCTCACATCTAAGTCATCTTCACCCAACATCTTAGCACTGGAGACAAATTATAAAGTCCTAACTCGCTGGTACCTTGTACCCGCTAGAGTGGCAAAATATTCACCTAATACCTCAGCTCTTTGTTTTCGAGGATGCCCAGAAATAGGCACATATTTACACATATGGTGGACGTGCCCAGTAATCCAAACCTTCTGGAAGGAAGTCTTCGTGATTGCATCTAAAATATTTAAAAAAATAATACAACCAGATCCATATTTAACTTTACTTAATCTAAAACCGGAATGGTTAACACTCTCTCAATTCAAACTTATGATCCAACTAATAACGGCTGCAAAACAAACAGTGGCCAAGGCATGGAAATCTCCTACATTGGTACTAGCAGAAACAATTCACAGAATGAATAATACAATGTCCCATGCTAAGATGGTAGCCATCGATCAAAATCAAATTCCAAAATTTGAAAAACTTTGGCATCCTTGGATAAAACAACAGTTCCTGTCAAACTTCAATGACTCTGTCCTGTTGCCATGGTAACAGATCAAATGACTTACAGAGACACCCATTCTAAGGCTTTAAAGAGAACTAAAAAGAATAATAAACTGACGAGCGGGACAACCTTGTGGACCATACCTCTACCTTTCAACCCTTTTTCTTCTTTCTCTTTCCTTTTCTCCACCTTATGATTAAAGCTCATTAATGTCAAATATCAGGTGTACAAAAATCCGCCCACTCATACACCCAAAAACGCTGCGCTGATGGAAAGAAAGTTGAATCTGAGCTGCCGCTTAAATAATAACATACATAAATTAAAAATGATTCACCATAAATTCGCCCCAAGTGAACTCAATTTAGCAGCGCTAAAAAACAATCCCTAACCATAAAGGGTCATAAAGTGAAGAATTAATAAATCAAACAAATATTAAAATCATAACATCACTCCTCCCCATTAGTGTGCATAAAGTGATAAAGTCAAAAATTCACAAAGAATGGTGAATAAGCCACTAGAGTGACTGGCTGGAGACTTCCTGTCTGGGTAGAAGCCTTGTGGAGCTCAGGGGAACTGCAGCCCAAGAAACATCTCGTAGTCGTGTGAACACAGCCTTGTCGTTGATGCCAAGTGTTCCAAGATGATGCAGGACAGTCCCGGGATTTAGTCCTCTGTCCCATCATGTCCTCATCTCACAGGTTCCAGGACTCAGAGTGCAGAGTGTCAGTGAGGGGATGACTTCTGGAACATTCTCTGGGTCCCATCACCAGGCACTGCAATTATAGGCGACTGTGGGGAGCAGTGATCTCCTTTCTGACAGTGATAGTAGAACTCCGACATCAGCAGAGAGGCAGCGAGAGTGTGTGATCAGGAGCCCGCTGTATTGGAAAGGATACCCGCATTGGAGGAGTCCCTGGAGGAGTATTCACCAGCTGAATGACCCCTGGATGAGCGAGTTTGATCTCTATAATCTGAGATCAACCTTACCTGAGAGCTCCTTGGCATCATACTCTGGATATATAAAGGTGTACCATAGGAGATCATATACTTCCCCTCATTGTGTGGGATAAAAGCTTGGTGGCCCTGACACGAGAGTGTGGGCAAAAGGAGCTGGTGAGTTTATTTACCTAAGGGGAGTGGATTCACGGTCACAGAGGTGCGGTGGAAGATTTTATTAAGTGGAAGATCTGCACTACATTACGTCATGGAATTTTTTTTGGATTATTCATCTTTTGGATTGTTTGTGGACACATACTTATAATTTTTTTATATATATTTTTGTGGACTGAATCACATCTACCCACACAGCATATATTATATATATATATATATATTTTTTTATTTTTCATTATCATATTCTATGTGCACAGTTAGGTTATTCACTCTAGTGGCTTATTCACCATTCTTTGTGAATTTTTGACTTTATCACTTTATGCACACTAATGGGGAGGAGTGATGTTATGATTTTAATATTTGTTTGATTTATTAATTCTTCACTTTATGACCCTTTATGGTTAGGGATTGTTTTTTAGCGCTGCTAAATTGATTAAAGCTCATTATCAGAATTTATTTGACCTATATACACTCTACTTGTAAACAATATGTATAGTAGGTATAAATCATTTAAATACCTACAAAAGTAACTAAGGAAATGATATATATCTTTAATTTAGGTTTACGTGAACCCAATGTTTAATATTTGAAATTTCATGATATTTACCTATATAAACTCTACTGTAAAACAATGAGCTTACTTTATAGATCCTTGTAAACTTACTTTATGTATCTTTATAACATTGTATACTCAATAAACTTCTTTTGACAAGGAAAAAAAAAAATGGAGGATTCCCCATGGGGCTTTTTAGCAGCAAATAAGAGTCAATAATTTGTAAAAAATCACAAATTTTTATTATCAAAAGACAGTTGGACATGAATCAAATACAAAAGTTAAAATATGAGCTCTGGTGTATGAGCTCTGGTGTACACAAGGCGATACAATTTGGACTGGGAAAGAACAGACATCAAGGGATAGTACCCTGTGATATTAACCACTTTGCATCCAGGCCAATTCTGACACTTCGCTCCTACATGTAAAAATCATAATTTTTTTGTTTGCTAGAAAATTACATAGAACTCCCAAACATTATATATGTTTTTTTTAGCAAAGACCCTAGAGAATACAATGGCAGTCATTGCAACTTTTTATCTCGCACGGTATTTGCGCAAACATTTTTCAAACGCTTTTTTAAATAAAAGATAACAGTTTCTTGCTTTTAAAAAAAACAAAACAGAAAAGTTAGCCCAATTTTTTTGCATAATGTGAAAGATGAAGTTACGCTGAGTAAATAAATACCTAACATGTCACGCTTCAAAATTGCACATGCTCATGGAATGGCGCCAAATTTTGGTACTTAAAAATCCCCATAGGCGACGCTTTAAAAATTTTTACTGGTTACATGTTTTGACGTTTTGACTAACGTTCACGGCGACACCTCACATTATGTGGTTTGAACACTGTTTTCATATGAGGGTGGGTCTTATGTATTTGTTCGCTTCTGCATGCGAGCACACGGGGACAGGGGCACTTTAAATATTTTTTTTTATTGTTAATTTTACTTAAAATTTTTTATTTTGACACTTTTTTTAAAAAAGAATTTTTTATCAGTTTTATTCCTATTACAAGGAATGTAAACATCCCTTGAAATAGGAATATGACATGACAGGACCTCAACATCTCACCTTTAGGCTGGGAAGCCTAAAATTAAAAAAACAAAAATGATCACAGCTTCCCAGCTGAGGCAGCACCAATTTTTGGAATGCAGAGGCCAGGCATGATGTCATAACATCGCGCCCAGCCTCCGATGATCATAGAGACTCCAGCGATCATCTGGTCCACCGAAAATCTCTATGCTCAACATCTGGGGCCGGCGGATCCATTCTCCGACTCGCCAATTGCAGCGGGGAGTCGGTAGAAGCACCAGAGGGTGGCGGGAGGGGGGACGTCCCCTTCCACCGCCAGTAAGAATGATCAGAATGACAGCTGCTTTGATCAACCATATGGTGTAGGGAATCGTTGGCTGAAAATGCCGATATCTGAATGATGCCTGTAGCTACAGGCATCATTCAGATATACCACCACAAAGCCGAGGACGTCCTATGACGGCCTGCCGACGGCAAGTGGTTAATAATAGAAAGATATACATCAAAAGATGATTTACTACAGTGTTACTAATAATTCTCTCGAACTGAATATACAGGCACTGTATTTCTATTTTGGATTTCACAGTGTACTAATAACTTCAACAATAACAATCAGGTGTTTCAGCCCATACGCTTCCTCCGTGGGGGGCCTACCATTGTGTGACCACCTGCAAGCTTCACGGGACAGGGTCGCCCCCTTGGGGTGGGGGCGTGGACAATTCTCTAGTGGGATCCGGGATCATCTTTGAGGGAACTTTCTGTTTTTTTAAAAAAGAAGTTTCTGGATAAGTGAACTCATTTGGCGGAAAGGAAATGTAAGAAATCCCTGAAGAAGACCATAACCTATAAGGTCAAAGCATTGGGGCATTTCCTCACATCGGATGGTGTAATTAGTAACACTGTAGGAAATCATCTTTTGATGTATATTTTTCTATTATTAATATCACAGGGTACTATCCCTTGATGTATGTTCTTTCCAAATTGTCTCGCCTTGTGTACACCAGAGCTCATATTTTAACTTTTGTATTTGATTCATATCCAACTTTCTTTTGATAATAAAAATTTGTGATTTTTACGAATTATTGACTCTTATTTGCTGCTAAAAAGCCCCATGGGGAATCCTACATATTTTTCTAATATTTTCTATAATAGTGACCAGAAAATCCATTGGGACCAGGTGCCTTTGATGGTTTTAAGTTTTTAATTGTTGTCCTAATTTTATGATCCATAAAATCACTTTCCATCAATTCCATATGATCTTTCATAACTTTTGGGAGCAAAAGATCCTGAAAGAACTTATTAGCATGGATAGTGGAAAATGAATCTAGAGAAGCATAGAATATTGAATAAAAATCAAAAACGTTTCCGACTATAAACTGCGGATTTTGGGTTGAATTACCATTTTCCAAACGTAACTTTGGCATAGCTGGGTTAAATGAACGAGGATTTCGTTTTCTAGCCAAAAATGTGGATGGTTTGTCTCCAGCGAAATAGAATCGGTGTCTAAACCATTGTAGATATTTTTCCACTTTGGTAGTAAGGCTAAGATTTAGAACAGCACACGCTGCATCAATTTTATGTCATAAATCCAAATGAGGATTCTTTTTTTGTTCACGAACGACATTCTGCAGTTCTGCTTCCTGATGTAATATGGTATGTTCACGGGTTATTTTCGTTCTGGAGTCTATTTGAATTAATTTGCCATGAATGGTGGCTTTATGTTCTGCCCAAATAACATTC
The DNA here is from genome assembly GCF_042186555.1 of Aquarana catesbeiana. Classification (NCBI taxonomy): domain Eukaryota; kingdom Metazoa; phylum Chordata; class Amphibia; order Anura; family Ranidae; genus Aquarana; species Aquarana catesbeiana. The sequence continues at coordinate 737,957,683 of NC_133325.1, read as the reverse complement.
CGGGAAATATCATGGAAGTGATTATCATTAAAATATTGTTAGATGGCAGATTCTATTTCATTATAGACAGAAGGATCATTAAGTAGGGAGGCATTTAAGCGCCAAGAGAAGGGTTTAGGTTTGAACCATATATCTGATAACGCAAGCCATACTGGGGAGTGATCAGACCATGATACATCAAGTATGGCAGCTGAAGTAATACAAGGAAGCAATGGTGATAGTGTACATAGATGATCTATTCTTGAGTAAGTTTTGTGTACGTGAGAATAAAAAGTAAAATCACGAACTGTGGGGTTGAGATCTCGCCAAATGTCTATAAGATTGTAAGAGTATAATAATTGAGCCAAATTATTGCTCTGTTTTGGAGTGTGTTTTAAAGTAGGTTGAAGCGGATCAGATTGGTCGAGTATTCGATCCAGAGGCATTTTACTATCTCTTTCCAAAAAATAACATGACCATCTATATGGGGCATCAAAGTATTTAGCATAGATTCAAAGTAGGATTAAAAGGGACATGTTTAGCTATACATATCGCCACACCTCTTTTCTTCTCTGGTCCAGAAGAGAAATAGAAAGTGGGGTATTTGGCATTTAGGTATTTAGGGGTTGAAGTTTGGGAAAAGTGAATTTCCTGAAGGAATATCAAATCTATACCCAACTTATGGTAGTACTGAAAGGTTGCCGTATGTTTAGTCGGGGAATTAAAACCTTGTACATTGTGTATTAATAGATTAAATTTGGAGGAAGGAGAAGTTAACATGAAAATTCGATGTACTGTACTCGTATTTGGAAAATCCCCTGCATTGTGCGTAAAATCCTATTACATATCTCAGATACAATAGTTAAATCGAGACCCTACAAGAGGGAAACAAGTACCCCCTGGTACACTGGGACTTTATGGGCAAACAGGAAACCAATCGTATATAAAATATATCATTTATTTGAACAAATTTGTTTAAAAAACAAATGTGAAATGACACACATAGCAACACTTTGTATAATACATGAAAACACAAACACTGCTTATGGTAAATTGTTACAAATTCCAATAAGCGTCAATTTTCTCCTTTTGGCCTGACAAGTCTCAGGAAAAATATCCCTTCCTCAGAGGCATTATAGGATAGAAAATATATTCTGAAAGAGAACAAGGATAGTAGTTTCAGCACAGTGTTTCAAAGCCGCATCAAAGATGTAACATATGAGCATGTCCAACATACATACCAACATCAAATTGTAAAGAATTTTCATGTATATACTTTAAAAACAGATTTTCATAGAAGAGTGAATTTGTCACTGTCTGTCCGTCGGAAAACGATGAACCTTGTCCAGGCTCGGAACAGCCCTCACAGCGATCCCCACAGAGCGACCCTCATGGCATAGCCACAGAAAATAGTATATCCTGGGAAAATTATCAAATATCCCATTATAGTAAACAGTGTGTATAAATATATATTAAAAACAAGGGGGATATTAAAGCTATGGGCATTTGAGCCATATGAGGTTTCATAGCAAACATGCTGCATGGCCCTTTTAAGATATAGTATAAAGAGGAGGAGGAGGAGGGGGAGGAAAAAGGGGGGGAGGGGGAAGGAAAGACATCCCCTTTAGAAACCAATTAATATATTGTTTGTATCTATAGAATCCTTATACTAGGACAGGGAAGCGGGGAGGGAAGAGAGCAAAATCTCTGCCTACCGCATGTTCTCTACACATAAAGAAAGACATATTGTAGCTGACAACAACAGGAAAGATAGGGAGATGCTTTACTTACTTAGGGCATGGGTATGACCACCTGACATTGAGAGGCCGCTGGTCCCGAGAGGCAATGTCCACACTGAGCTAGCGCGCCATCAGCGGGCTTTAAAAGCCCTCGGCAATAAGCATTGCTGTTAGCAGCCAGATGGTGAATTGCGCATGCGCCGACGGCTTTTAAAGCCCGCTGATGGCACGCTGGCTCAGTGTGGACTTTGCCTCTCGAGACCAGCGGACTCTCAAAGTCAGATGGTCATACCCATGCCCTAAGTAAGTAAAGCGTCTCCCTATCTTTCCTGTTTGCACTTTCAAAATCTTTATTGGTTTTACCAAATAAAAAAAAGCAATACAAAATAATAAGAGGAACATCAGATTGTTACATGGAAAACCCCTGAAGGGGAGGCATGAACTGACAATACTAGATGCAAAAATCTATCAAATAACCCAATCAATAAAGAGGACCTACCGAGCTACTGTGGCTCTTCAAAGAATGTGTAGACCGCTACATTTAAGTACAGTTACTTAGAGTGACCAGAAGAGATTCCGCCTGCACCCCAAAAGGGATCAAGCTGTGCACGGAAGAATCTCTGCGAACCACCCCCAACTTATAGTAACCATATGTTCTCGGGGTCAAGGAAAAAGCTGTGAGGTAGCTGTAGCCTGGTTCACTAACTATCTAGGGCTAACATTCCTTCTGGGGGATGGTTTGCATACAAGTCGGAAAGACCTTTTCCTAGACCCCCTGGAGAGAAGAGCAGAAGAGTAGTGACAAAAGGAGAGAGAAGGAAAGAAGATATGAAAGAGAGAGGAGAGGGAGAGAGAAGCTAGTCTATCATTGGGAGAGGCCCCCGCCCCCTTTTAAAATGCTTGTAATTTTAAGGTTGGACACCAGGTATGAGAGAAATACCAATAAACTGCGCCCATGGTTCCCAGATAGCTTTGAAATGTGCTTTGGTGTCATACAGCACGCTCGAGAGTTTCTCTTGGGACATAATCCAGGATATTTATGAATAGCTGCCTTGAAGGAAACCTTGGGTTGTTTCCATGCTTTGGCAATGGTGAGTTTAGCACCTAGGAGGATGAAATGTATTAGTTTACGTGACCATTTTGGTGTCTTAGGTAAGTTGTCATTAAGAAGAGCTATGGCTGGGGTTTTCGGTATTTGGATTTTCGTTATTTTTCGAATCAGGGAGAATATCTTGCTCCAGTAGGGCCTCAGTCTGGGACATTCTCACCATATATGGGCCATTGAGCCCAACAGCTGACACCCTCGGAAGCACTTAGGGTTCACTGTTGGGAACATTTTGGACAATTTGTCCGGGGTGAGGTATCATCTGGTGATGACCTTGATACTTGATTCAATTAGGGAGATATTATTAAGGCCCTTAAAGGATCGGTTGAAGGAGCTTCTCCATTTATCAACATTCCAGTTGAGGGAAAGATCATTCTCCCAGGCTAGCATGTAAGGAGTCTTTTGAGATTGAAGGGCTAGTGACTGATAGATGACGGAGATCCCTCCCCTCTGTTCCAAGGACCGCCCACACCATAATTCATATGGTGTAAATGTGTGAGGCGGGGAATTACCTCCCCCCCAAATGTGGCGGAGAAAATGTCTTATTTGGTAAAATCTATAACGCTCAGAATTAGGCATTTCAAGTTGATTGAGACAGAACTCAAGAGAAATAGGGCCCTCAGAAGTGAAGAAGTGTCCAATTTGGTACAATCCCTTGTCCAACCACCATCTGAAGGCTTTGATGTCCATCCCTGGGGTAAAGTCTTGATTGTTGAAGATGTGCGCTAGCGGGTGACACCTCGAGATTAGAGTGGGGTTGTTTCTTAGGTTGTTCCAGAGTTTGAAAGATTGAGAGAGAGACGGGGAGAGTATTGGGGGTCGCTGCCTAGGGGGTACCCATAGTAAGAAGTCCAGGGTGTAGGATGGGGCAGCCTGTTTTTCTATCTGAATCCAGTCTGGTTTCTCTGCCTTAGAGTAGACCGTGGAGAGCTGGGCTAGCCTGGCAGCTTGATAGTACCAGAAAAGCTGAGGAGACACTAAACCCCCCTGTGTTCTGGGTAGGAAAAGGGTTCTTTGCTGGATTCTGTGACCTCTACCCCCCAAATAAATTTGGTTACTTTTCTTTGGAATTTAGTTAAGTGTTCCTTATTAACGTTTATTGGAAGGGCCCTGAATAGATAGAGGAGTCTAGGCAGCAAAGTCATCTTCACCGCGTGGACTCTCCCAAGCCAGGAAACCTCCCCCTTTGACCAATTTCCTAAGTCAGCTTCTAACTTGCGGTAGGTCTGGGGGAAGTTCGAAGAATATAATTGTTCCGTTTTAGCTGTAAGTTTAATTCCTAAGTAGTCGATGTAGAGGTCACTCCATTTGAAGTCAAAGGAACTTTTAAGTGCGGAAACTGTGTCTGTCTTGAGGGAGATATTTAAAGCAGAAGACTTAGAATAGTTAACCTTCAGTCCTGAAATATTGGAAAACTCCTTCAGGAGTTTGCACAGGTTTGGGAGGGAGGTGGTCGGGGGAAGTAATGAAAAGGAGCATATCGTCCGCAAATAGCCCACATTTGTGGACTTGGTTCCCACAGGATACTCCAAGGTTGTTGGGATTCGACCTAATCGCTATCGCCAGTGTTTCGATCGCCATGGTGAAAATCAGAGAGGAGAGAGGGAAGCCTTGTCTTGTGCCTCTTGCTATTTGGAGGGGTTTGGAGTATTGGCCTTATAGTCTGATTACCACTTTTGGATTGGAGTACAGGGATCCCAGGATTCCTAAGAAACAAGTCCCAAAACCCCACTTCTCCAGAAGAGAGAATAGATATGGCCATTCGATCGAATCGAAGGCTTTATGTAAATCTAACGATAATAACATTCCTTCCTGCTTAGGGCCCCTTTCCCAGTTAGATTGGAGAATGGAGACAATATCTACCGCTCTCCTAATTTGGTCTGGGCCCTGCCTCCCTGGAATAAAACCCACCTGGTCTTTATGAATATACAGTTTGATAAAAGAAGCAAGACGGTTGGCCAGAATTTTAGTTAAAATTTTAAGGTTGTTATTAATTAGGGAAATGGGCCTATAATTCTCTACTTCTTCATGGTTTTTATTGGGTTTGGGGATTACTGATATGAAAGCCGTGTTCAGATGTGAATCTATTGGGGAACCTGAGTTTTTAGAGTTGAAAAATTTAGCCATATGGGGGGCCAATATGTCTCCGAAAGTCTTATAATATGGGACCAATAGACCGTCCAGCCTGGGGCTGAACCATTCTTAAGGCTTTTGATGACCTCCCTTATCTCCTCTGTGGAGAAGGGTTTGTCCATTAAGTCTTTATGTTTCTTGAAAATAGAGGGCAATTGAAGGTTCGTGAAAAATGAGTCATTCGAGGTATCTCTCACCGCTTGGGTGGGTTTATACAGGTTGGAGTAGAAGTCGTGGAAGGCAGACATAATTTTAGTTGGATTGGCTGTTGGTGGTTGGCTCGCTATATGAAGTTTAGGGAAAGTGAGAGAGCGAAATTTGGGGGAGAGCTTTGCAGCTAACATCGGTCCAATTTTGTCTCTTTGGCAATAAAATTTGGCTCCGCTCCATCTAATATGTTTTTCGGCTTTTGCTGTTAATGCCAGATTGAGTCTGATCGCGTCTAGTTTATCCGATAATGCCTTAGACGGGTTTTTTTTGTGGTCGACTTTCAGGGTTACAAAGGCTTGTTCCAGTTTTTGGATGTCAATCAGTCGTTCCTTCTTTACCTGGGTCGCTAACCTGATGAGCTCCCCCCGGACGGTAACCTTGTGGGCGGCCCAAAGGGTTTTAGGGGAAATGTTTTCTATGTCATTTAGTCGAAAGTATTCTTTAATGCCGTCTGCTGTCATCTTGGTGTGAATTGGGTCGCTTAGAAGAGACTCATTCAGTCTCCAGTAAGAGCCTCTATTCCCTGTTAGGACATTTCTCAAGGATAGGAGAACCAGTGAGTGGTCCGACCATGCTATGTCTTAGATAGAGGCCCTATTGGCCAGAGGGATTAGAGTAGTAGAAATGAGGATGTGGTCAATCCTAGCGTAGGACTGGTGGGGAGAGGAGAAGTGAGTAAAGTCCCTGCATTTGGGGTTCAGTTCCCTCCAAATGTCTATTAAGCCTTGGGAGTGTATTTGTTTGGCTATTCTGGTACTCAGTTTAGTGGGACACGTCAACTGGTCTTTTGTCAAGACCCTGGTCAAACGCCACATTAGAGTCACCCCCCCCAGATGACCTTGCCCTCCAGTAGGGGGTTGAGAGTTGTAAAGGGGTTCTAGAAGAAAGTGGCTTGACCCTTATTAGGGGCGTGATATGAGATTATGGAGTATAGAACTCCTTCCAGAGTGCCCTTTACAAGAATAAACCTGCCCCCTGGGTCTCTAAAGTCCGAGATGTGTGCAAATTTGCTGTTTTTGAGATAAGGATTGCCACCCCTTTTGTTTTGTTTGGAGCGTTGGCGAGAAAAAAAGATGGGTAGTAGGAGTGGAGGAACTTGGGATTGTACCGAATGGGAAAGTGCGTCTCCTGTAGGAGCACTATATCCAGTCGGAGGGATTTGTAGTGGTCAAAAGCTAATCTCCTTTTCCTAGGAGTATTAAGACCTTGAGAGTTATGAGATGCCACCTTGAGATCTACTCCCTTCAATATTGGATCAGCCATTGGAACAGAGGGGGGGGCGACCACCTACCCAGCAGCCACCTACCTTATGATGACGATTATTTGCAGCAGGGGTGATGGAGGTGAAGATTCGTCCAAATTCTGTGAGGGTGAGGACTGGAGACGACTCCCGCCGACAGGCTAGAATAGAAAAAGAGAATAAATGGGGAGAGAAGGCAGGAAGAGAATCAAATAAACACAAAAACAAAGACAGTAACCAGGGTCTTCTAACGAGACCCGTGGAGGGCGGAGGATTGGATATCTGCCAGATCTCCACTCTTAACCTTCGCCCGCCCTAGAGGGGCGAGCGAAGTCTCACTCGAAGAGAACACATTCGGTTCCCCAGGAATGAGAGGAGGTGCAAGGGTACCACCCCGGACCCCTGTAGTGACATATGTCTGACTACTAAACTATGCACAACTAAGTCATTGTTAACTGAGTTGACAAAAAGAAACCCATAACAAAAACCGTGAACACGTGCTGAAACATACGGTCTCATAGAGACTGTGCTTTAGGCCTCCATCTCCCGCCACCCCCCCTCACCCCCCCCAACCAAACTGAGGGGAAGGGTCGGGAAGGCCGAGAGAATGCGGGGAGACCAGGCAACGGGATTGGCCATAACAAAAAGAGGCCTGAAAAAAAGTTCGTGGGTAAAAGGCTTAAGAAACAAAAAAAATAGAAAAAACCCTGAGAGAGAGCAAAAAAAAAGGATGAAGTGCAGCTATCAGAGAGGTAGCCCTAGGAAAATAGTTTCAAATGTTCAAGACCCAGGAACACAGTTCTGGATAGGAGGTAGTTGCTGGTTCCTTTGAATATCAAATCTTTTAGGAATCTAGACCCCAGTGGGGAGGGATGAAGATCCGGAATCTTGCTTCTGGAAGCAACGGGCAACAGAAGGGCTGTCCACTGCAGATGTCTCTTCTCTCTGAGCTGTAGTGTCTTGTGGTGTAGAGGCCTTTGGTTTGGAGTAAAGACCTGGAACAGGGGACCTGACTGGTCCAGGAATTGGGGGGATGGAGCTCTAGCTCAGTCAACAGAGGGAACTACTTCCCAAGCGGAGAAGTCCAAAGTAGGACCGAGAACAGAGGGGGCCTTGAAGGTCAGTTATGGTGGTCTTCCATCCCTCTTAGAGGGACCTTTGTTCCAGAGGGGGGAAACAGGGCTGGCCGGAGGGGGGCGTTTGGCCGACCATGATGATGTTGAGGAGAAATCCATGGGAGCTTACTGAGATATTAGTTTTAGGGACAGGAACAGTCTCTCACCTTCTGGGAAGTTGGAAAGAGCGTGAGTCTTGCCCTGTATTGTGAACTTCACGGCGAAGGGGAATGACCAATGGTATTTGATGTCCCGTTCCATTAGGACCGTAAGGAGAGGCTTGAGGGCACGTCTTCTTTGTATGGTGGACTGAGCTAAGTCTGCGAACACCTGAATTTGGTGACCCTGTTTTAGTAGTTTAGGTTTCAAACAAGATTGTCGCATAACCTCTTCTTTGACCGTGTAAAAGTGCGGTTTCACTATTATGTCTCTGGGTGTACCGTCTTTCCTGGGGGGTCCTAGAGCCCTGTGTGCTCTGTCTAGTTCTAGCCTATGTGGCGGGATATTAGGGATGAGCTCTGAGATAAAGTCCTGAACCGTAAGGGGAATATCCGTGAAGGATTCTGGGAGGCCTCTTATTCTGAAATTATACCTCCTGGACCTGTTCTCAAGTTAGTCAATTCTGGAAAGGGCCGTATCTAGTTGTTCTTGAACGGTCTGGATGAGCGCAGCATTCTGGTTGGTTCTGGAGATCGTGTGTTCAATTTTGTCTTCCATAGCTTCAATTCTGGAGCCCAGGCTAGATACATCCGCTTTGATGGTATTGGTGATCTGGATTGCTGTGTTGGCTAATCCTTTCTCTAATAGGGCAGAGAATTTAGTAAAGAGGTCTTCTTGCAGTGCAAAGATGTCCCTGATGGATCTGCTGTTGTGGGAAATTGAGGAGGCATTGGTGAGGAAAGGGCATAGTCCTCCATCTGCCTGCTGTTCAGGGGCTCTTTCTGGGCCATGGAGGGGGCTAGGTGTTGGTGAGGGCCCTGAGAGCCTGCCTGGGTCATGCAGGAGCCTCCCTGTGCCGCTTGGCGTAAGTCAGGGTCGGGGGGGTCAGTACTGGCCTGTGTTCCGGCGCTTTGGGCTGTGTGGCAGCACGAGGTCTGATGGATTCGGTGCCGGCGGCCATCTTGGTGCACCCGTCCGTTACCGCCACATTGAATTGTGGGCCTAGATCTCGGTGAGCCTGGGGACCGGACATCTCCCCGTGGTCCCCTGATGTGCCTGGTACCGGGTGTGTGTGTGGGAGGCTCCTCCACGGGCTGAATCGGGGGTTGCGCTGCTCGTTTGTCCGGGGTGGTGCGGAGCTCCAGGCTTAGGCAGCCATGTCAGAGCTATCACGCATGCGCACTCTGCTATCTTTCCTGTTTTTGCCAGCTACAATATGTATTTCTTTATGTGTAGAGAACATTCAGTAGGCAGAGATTTAGCTCTCTTCCCTCCCCGCTTCCCTTTCCTAGTATAAGGATTCTATAGATACAAACAGTATATTAATTGGTTTCTAAAGGGGATGTCTTTCCTTCCCCCCAACCTTTTTCCTCCCCCTCCTCCTCCTCCTCTTTATACTATATCTTAAAAGGGCCATGCAGCATGTTTGCTATGAAACCCCATATGGCTCAAATGCCCATAGCTTTACTACCCCCCTTGTTTTTATTATATATTTATACACACGGTTTACTATAATGGAACATTTGATAATTTTCCCAGGATATACTTTTTTCTGTGGCTATGCCATGAGGGTCGCTCTGTGGGGATCGCTGTGAGGGCTGTTCCGAGCCCGGACAAGGTTCATTGTTTTCTGATGGACAGACAGTGACAAATCCACTCTTCTATGAACATCTGCTTTTAAAGTATATACATGAAAATTCTTTACATTTTGATGTTGTTATGTATGTTGGACATGCTCATATGTTACATTTTTGATGCGGCTTTGAAACATTGTGCTGAAACTACTACCCTTGTTCTCTTTCACAATATATTTTCTCTCCTATAATGCCTCTGAGGAAGGGATATTTTTCCTGAAACATGTCAGGCCAAAAGGGGAAAATCGACGCTTATTGGAATTTGTAACAATTTACCATAAGCAATGTTTGTCTTTTCATGTATTATACAAACTGTTGCTATGTGTGTCATTTCATATGTGTTTTTTATAAACAAATTTGTCCAAATAAATGATATATTTTATATACGATTGTTTTCCTGTTCGCCCATAAAGCCCCAATGTACCGGGGGGTACTTGTTTCCCTCTTGTAGGGTCTAGATTTAACAAATCTCTGGGATGCTGGCAACAGTTTAGTGAGAATAACATTTAAACATTCTCCTGGTGGTTCACTATTTATATTTATCATGGATACAATAGGTTTTAAGAAGGATGGTGTTCTTAAGTAAAGAAATAACAGAAAAGAAAAGAATACGTAAAGGTTAGTAAAAAACAAAACACAAAAATCAATAGTGTATCAAAAGGTGTAATTACATGGATCATAAATGTTTGGGAAAGTTAAATTGGTGCGAGGTTACCATTCTAAATCGAGGAATGGTAAGCTCACTTAGAAATGGCATGCGTATCCACACCAAACCATTTCCTTCAAAAAATGTATAAAAGAAATGTATATATTCCCAGAGCAGGCAGAATCTAGGGATAAAAATAACAAAACCATTTTCTATATAAGGTTAAATTTAACTGCTTAAAAAAATAAAAATAAAAGAACAATCAGCTTTAGGGGAATACCTGCAAAAATCGGGAGAAACAAGCCATCAATTAACAAGTTGCAATAATAAATTGAAGTATTGACGATCATCCAAGCGAACCAGTAGAAGGAGAGTTTTTCTTGGATGAAGAACCACCTCGTTTGGACCACAGGGGCAAACTTGAATCCCCATAGAAGAATCATTGAAGACAAGACCTAGGCCGAGTAAAATATCCTTTCCTTCCTGAAAAGTGGTGAAGGAATAAGATTTGCCCATGTAAAAAAAGGACAAGTGGAAAGGAAATGACCAGCTATATTTAATTTGATGATCAGTCAAGCAAGTCAACATTGGTTTAAGTGAACGTCACTTTTGAATGGTGGATTGAAAGATATCTGCAAATATCTGAATGGTATGACCTTGGAGTTTGATATTATGTTTGAGTCTAGCAGCAGACACAAAATCCTTAAAACTGTAAAAATGTGGCTTTACAATTATATCCCTGCTCAAGCCATCTGATCTAGGGGCCATCAAGGTGCAATGCACTCTGTTGATTTCAAGATAGTGTGGTGAAATATTTGGGATCAATTCCTGTAGCAATATGTGTATCGTATCCTCCAAGTCTACCACTAATTTGGGTAAGCCCTGTACCCTAAAGTTATACCCTCTAGAGTGATTTTCTAAATCCTCTATTTTAAGATTGTCCAAATCTAATTGATTTTGTAAAGATGAAACTATAGTGGAATTCTGGTTCACTCGTTTCACTGTGTTGTCCATTTTGGATTCAATAGTATCCATATGCTCACCAATATTTTGTTAAGTCATTTTTCCTTGTCAAAAGAAGTTTATTGAGTATACAATATTATAAAGATACATAAAGTAAGTTTACAAGGATCTATAAAGTAAGCTCATTGTTTTACAGTAGGGTTTATATAGGTAAATATCATGAAATTTCAAATATTGAACATTGGGTTCACGTAAACCTAAATTAAAGATATATATCATTTCCTTAGTTACTTTTGTAGGTATTTAAATGATTTATACCTACTATACATATTGTTTACAGGTAGAGTGTATATAGGTCAAATAAATTCTGATAATGAGCTTTAATCGTAAGGTGGAGAAAAGGAAAGAGAAAGAAGAAAAAGGGTTGAAAGGTAGAGGTATGGTCCACAAGGTTGTCCCGCTCGTCAGTTTATTATTCTTTTTAGTTCTCTTTGAAGCCTTAGAATGGGTGTCTCTGTAAGTCATTTAATCTGTTACCATGGCAACAGGACAGAGTCATTGAAGTTTGACAGGAACTGTTGTTTTATCCAAGGATGCCAAAGTTTTTCAAAATTTGGAATTTGATTTTGATTGATGGCTACCATCTTAGCATGGGACATTGTATTATTCATTCTGTGAATTGTTTCTGCTAGTACCAATGTAGGAGATTTCCATGCCTTGGCCACTGTTTGTTTTACAGCCGTTATTAGTTGGATCATAAGTTTGAATTGAGAGAGTGTTAACCATTCCGGTTTTAGATTAAGTAAAGTTATATATGGATCTGGTTGTATTATTTTTTTAAATATTTTAGATGCAATCACGAAAACTTCCTTCCAGAAGGTTTGGTATTACTGGGCACGTCCACCATATGTGTAAATGTGTGCCTATTTCTGGGCATCCTCGAAAACAAAGAGCTGAGGTATTATGTGAATATTTTGCCACTCTAGCGGGTACAAGGTACCAGCGAGTTAGGACTTTATAATTTGTCTCCAGTGCTAAGATGTTGGGTGAAGATGACTTAGATGTGAGCCATATGTTAGACCAGTCCGTGTCTTCTAAAGTTCGTCCCAGGTCCTCCTCCCACCTCTGAACGTAAGAGGGTTTATTAAGATTTGCTACTCCATATAATTGATTATAAAGTGATGAAATTGTACCTTTAGCAAATGGATCTTTTGTACAGATTGATTCAAAAATGGATAATTGGGATAATGGTGTATCCCCCTTTAGGAATGGTGTATAGAAATTTTTGATTTGGAGATATCTAAATATCTCAGAGTTTGGTAGATCATATTTTTCTCTAAGCGATGGGAATGAAAGGAATGATTTAGATGCTATGAAGTCATTTAGTGTCTGAATGCCTGATGTTGTCCAAGCTTTAAAAGAATTTGGGTAGATCCATGCCGGATAAAAGGCCGGATTTCTGATAAAAGAAAGGAGAGGATTGTGTGGAGATTGTAACTGATATTTGGTTTTTAGTTTATCCCAGAGAGATAAGAAGTGTTTAGTTATGGGATTATGAATTTTAAAGCGGTCTTTAGGATCAAGCCATAATAAGTTTGATATTAATAGAGGGTCATTTTCTGAAGCCTCTATAAATACCCATAATGGGATTTCCTGTTTTGCATGGTATTTGGACAGACTGGCCAAATGTGCTGCTCTGTAGTAGTTAGTAAAATTAGGGTATCCCAGGCCTCCTTTATTTTTGGGAAGATGTAGTGTGTGTATAGGTATACGTGGTTTAGAAGAGCCCCATATAAACGAAGTTGCTCTTTTTTGTACTATTCTCAAAAAATAGGAAGGAATTGGAATAGGGAGGACTCTGAATAGATAAAGCAATTTGGGTAGAATAGTCATTTTGATTGCATTAATCTTCCCTATCTAGGATAAAGGAAGTTGCGACCATTGTTTTATTAGATTTGTGATCTGTCTTAATACAGGAGGATAATTGGTTGAGAATAAATCAGAATGAGATGCTGTTAAATGAATTCCAAGATATGGGATTGATTTTTCTGCCCATGTGAATGGGAGTGCAGCCCTAGCCGGGATCAATTCCATGTTTGTGAGTGAAATATTAAGCACTAGGCATTTCTTAGGATTAATCATAAGGCCGGATAGGGCTGCAAATCCATCAAGAGCTGGTATTAAGTTAGGACCAGAGACCTGTGGTGATGATAGAAAAAGTAATATATCATCTGCAAATATACATAATTTGTGTGTAATACCTCCTACTTCAATGCCAGTTATAGTTTGGTTTGTTCTGATGTATTGGGCCATGGGTTCGAGTATAAGGGCAAATAATAAGGGAGATAATGGGCAACCCTGTCAGGTACCTCTTTCGATATTAAAAGCTTCAGATTTGTATCCAGCATATTTTATATAGGCTTTGGGTTTATTATATAATGCTTTGATCCATGTTAAAAAGTGGGGTCCAAAACCCCATTTTTGTAATGAATATTGCATATATTGCCAGGATACTGTGTCAAATGCCCTCTTAATATCGAGAGATAGAAAACATAAAGGGATTTTCCGTTTTTTAGCAATATGTGCCAATAACACTGCCCTGCGTATATTATCGCCTGCCTGTCTATTTGGCATGAAGCCTACTTGATCTCTATGTATTAATTTTCCTATAATGCTATTGAGGCGTTTTGCTATTATTTTTGCTAATAATTTAATATCAAGGTTTAGCAGAGAGATAGGCTGATAATTCACACAGGAAGTATCATCAGAAAGGGGTTTTGGGATCATACAAACAATTGCCATTAGTGTTTCTTGCCGAAAAGAATGTCCATCTAGAAGTTTGTTAAAAGTTTCAGTGAGAATGGGAGAGAGTATTTCTGAGAATGTTTTATAGTATAAAGCCGAGTAGCCGTCTGGGCCTGGTCTTTTGTTAAGTTTTAGGTCTTTTATGGTGTTAGCAACTTCATCTATAGTTATAGGCTCATCCAAACAGCTTTTTTGATTCTGAGATAACTCAGGTAAGGTTATTTTTGAGAGGAAGGATTCAGCCTCTGTAGGATTAAATTCATTGTTTGTCTTGTATAAAGTTGCGAGATGTGAGTGAAATTTATGGACTATTTTAACTGGATTACAAGTATAAACATTTTTTGATAATTTCAAACATATGGGTTTGAAAGATTTGTTAGTTGAATTTAATGCCCGAGCCAAATATCTACCTGGTTTGTTTGTATTCATGTAGAAATTGTGTTTGGAGCGTTTGAGGGATTTATCAACTGACTCAGTGAGAAATAGATCGTATTCCAATCTAGATTTTTCCAGATGAGATTTGTACTCTGAGATGGATTATCTTGGAATGATATGTAGGCTGCATTAAAATTGAGTTCTAGTTTTTTTGCTAGATTTTTGCGTTCCCGTTTAAATAGTGCCATTTGTCTTTGTATTGTACCACGCAAGACAGGCTTATGAGCTTCCCACAGTGTTATTGGGGAGATGTCTGTTGTATTATTAATTGATATGTATTCCTTTAAAGCTTGTTCAATGGCCATCTGATGTAGTGGGTGTTTGAGCATTATGTCCGGTAAGTACCACGTTGGGTCATGCGCTTTTGGTATGGCTGAGGCTATAGTAGTGTATACTGCATTATGGTCAGACCACGGAATCGAAATTATATCTGATGCAATAATTTCTGGTAACATTCCTATTGTTAGAAAAATATGATCTATTCTGGTGAAGGTTTGATGAGGGTGCGAGAAATAAGTGAATTTCATTTTCATTGGGTTACTTTCTCTCCACGAATCTACCAGATTGTATTTGGAAAGAAGTTGAGAAAAAGGTAATCTAGAGGTTATTTTGGATGGTGTAAAAGGTGATTTATCTAGAAATGGGAGGAGGACCTGGTTCGAATCCCCACACATTATCACTTTCCTATTTTGTGTGTATTAATCACTTGTAATATATGTGAGAGGAATGGTGTAGGTTGTTTGTTAGGAGCGTAGTAGGAAATCACCGTGATTGCTGTATCCATTATATAACCCATGAGTATCAGGTATCTACCTTCTGGGTCTTTAATTTCTGATGATAAGGTGAATGGTGTGGATTGGTGAAATGCAATTAGAGTTCCCCTTTGCTTGGTACAGGCAGAAGCCGTGTAAATTTGTTGATAAAAAGGAGAAATATATTTCGGAGTAGAATCTTTGGTGAAGTGTGTTTCTTGGAGGCATACTATGTGAGCCTTCTTGTTATGGAAAGTACGGAAGGCTTTGGTCCTTTTTTGAGGTACATTTATTCCCTGAACATTCAGGGAAAGTATATTCAGTGGTGCCATGGCAATAGATCAAATAGTTTTGACTTACTTTTTGTTATGCAGAGCTGACTGCACAGATCAACCTGTGTGGACTGAAGAGATGAAAAGATAGAAAAGAAACCAGTGAATTCTGGAGTAAAGAGTAAACAAAAAACATATGAGATTAGATGATACATTGTATAAATTATTTTTTGCAAGTAATCACAATTTACCCGTGAAAGAGAATAAATATCTCTCTCAGGGGAATAAGTGCCTTCGTCACACTCCCACATAATATGGTTGGGAGAATGAGGAGGGCTAATGGGGGTACACGGATCTTCCGCTTACAGGAGAGAAGTGCTATGTCAAAAGACATCAAAATGATGTTTCATTAATTGGAGTGCAGAATATAGTTTTTGTTGAAATTATTTATTCCAGGGTGGTTGTATATGGTTAGTCTTGCCCTAGGCTAAATAATTCAGTTAGAAAGGTACTGTTAATAACTTTGGTATTGATGAAGATAGTTTGAATTATTTTGGGATTTTAACCCTTTTAGAGTAAACAATTATATATTTTATTCATATGTAACTGTTTAGATATGTTAACTCATAAAATTGAGGTTGTATTGCTTCGGATTAGAATAAACAAAAACATAATTCTATGAACTAGTTAGGTAATAATATATTTGTTTTAAGAAAAAAAAAGAAAAAGCTTCCATTACTTCTGGATTATTGAACACATTTGTCCTAAAAAGTAATAAATCTATTGTTATTACCTGATAATATATAACTAAACAAGAATTTCCTTATTTCACTTATATATTCTAAGGCTATATGAATCAGAAGCAATAAGAAATATAACTGGAATGTAACATGATCCCACACAGCGTGTGACTATCAGAATGCAGTTACATTCAGTTATAAATACAGGTTTTTTATAGAGAACCATCTCTTAGTATAATAAATGAAGAGATATCAGGAATTAGGATGTCAGTCCATTGAATCTTCTTGGTCCATGGATGATGTGGCATAACGGCCTCTTTTGTGAGAATGATGATTCCCATTTTGTTCTGGAATTTTCTGGGTGCTGCCTGAAGGTGAAGATGATGCAATTCTTCTGCGTGTGGGAGGGTTGCTGCTTGTGGGTTCTGTCAGATTTAATTTTAAAAGGGTTTGTTGTAGTTCATCTACTGATCTGCTTCTGTAAATTGTACCTTGGTGGTTAAATCTGACTGAAAAGGGGAAGCCCCATTGATACATAATGTTGTGGCGTTGCAGTTCCATTAGTTGGGGTTTCATGGATCGTCTTTTAGTAATAGTAAGTTGGGATAGGTCAGCAAAAATTTGATAACTGTGTCCTTGAAAATTAAGTTCCTTTTTTTCTCTTGCAGCAATTAGTATTTGTTCTTTCGTTCTGTAATAATGAAATTTTGTGATTATATCACGTGGGGGTCCATCTTTCTTTTTGGCTGTGAGGGCTCTGTGTACTCCAGTTCAGTTCTAAACGTTCAATAGGGATATCTGGCTTTAGTTCTTGTAATAGAGCAGTAATAGTAGATTGCAGGTCTGTCACAGTTTCAGGTATTCCCCTTATGCGCAAGTTTGAACGTCTGGCTCTATTTTTGTAATCTTCGAGCTTAGTTTGAAGTATTAAATTCTCTTCTTTTAATTGTTCCAATTCTGTTATATTTTCTTGGGTTGTAATTTCAATTTCATCCATTTTTATTTCTAAGGCTGCGGTGCGGTTTCCCAGCTCTCTTATTTCTTTGGTTAGGCTTTTTGTTATTTGGTCTAAGGTTTGTTTTAAAGCCTTATGAAGCATCTTTTCAAATTGTAATAATATTACTGGGGATGCTGAGGAGGCTTGTGGAGAAGTTTGTGAGAGGATTTGTTCTGTATCTGACTCAAATGGAGAGTCTTGCTTTGAGATTTTCTGTCTGTGAGAGCGCCCTGATGCTGTATATTGTGAGGTGACTGGAGCTGCTTCAGCTGCAGTGAGTGCCTGTGAGCTCTTTGTGAGGTGATTTTTATTTCTGCCACGGTTTCCTCCCAGTACCATATTTCCTGCCCAAACTTTCACAGTTTGTTCCCAGGGGCAAAAAGGTTCAAATGGATACCTTTTGAGCCTGCAGGCTCCGCTTTGTCCTTCTCTTCTCTCCTCAGCGGTGTGGAGCTCTAACAATGCATGTCTGCTCCACTAGGCTCCGCCCATCTGCCCCCTGTTAAGTCATTTTTCAATTCAGAAGTTATAACATTACAAGCTCTAGATAGTTCTCTATGAAGCAGCATAGAGAATTTACATAATAATACTGTGTCACCAAAGTGAGGAGCTGTCTGTGGGGTTGACATTTCACTTATAGGGCTGGTTTGAGCTATGCCCAGTGCAGCCAGATGTCACATCAACATGCACACAGGAAGTAGGGGAATTAGCATCGATCACAACCTCTTCTTGACAAGTAGTTAAAGGAGAAGAAAAAGGATCCAGCACCTGGTAAGTGTGAGAAACTGTTGATCTATGTGGCAATTCTGGCAATATGTGAGGAGAATCAGTGTTTCTGTGACAGGGCTGCGTGTGGAGTCATTCCCCGTTCCGGCGCCATCTTAGGAAAAGGAGACTGCTGAGGTACTGAGTGAGTAAGTTTTGAGGATTTGGGCCGTTTTTTTCTTCCCCGTTCCCGAATTTCTACACTGCATGTTGAGGTACACAGACTGAAGGAAGATACAATCCACCATTTCCGGAGCTCCAGATTGCTAATTATAAATAAGAAAAGCGTGGTGGTATGCGGGAGACGGTCAGAACATGTCCGATCCCAGGATCACGCCCATGCGCATTGCACAAACACTTTATGTACAGTTTATGTTATGTATATGAGCAGCGCTAAGTTTAACATCTTGTAAACATTTCTTGTATTTTTTTTTAACTTACACGATAGCAGCAGCTCGTTTTTTCAGCTTATTCGACATTTATTTATTTATATATATGTCACCATGGCATGGGTATTTACACTATTTCATACTTACTCTTTATCTATCTTTATCTCATATGCCATTAAGGTAACAGCTCTCCATTTCCTAACCTGTTCAGTTGCATTGCAAATTGAAAGAAGTTGATATGAAGTTAAAGATGGCTGCAAAGGTTTTTTTTTTAATAATTAACTTGTTATACTTACCTGCCCTGTGCAATAGCCCAAACCAGTCTTAATCCTCCTCTTATAGGGTCCCCGCCAAAGCTCCTGGCTCCTCCTCATCTCAGTGTGTCACCATAGGAAGCCCTTTCCTATTGTGGCATTTCTGCAGGTTCAATTATGAACCGTGCTGCTTGTGTCCATAGACACAGACAGTGAAGTTCAGCTCCCCCCCCACTCCCTCGCCAATGGCTCCCGCCACTATCAATATGACCTGTAAGGAGGGAGAGAGTGAAGAGAGCTGCTGCTCTTGAGCACAGCGCTGGATCAAGGTCAAGCTCTGGTAAGTATAAGGTGGGGCGGGGGGAGGGGGCTTCACACAGGTTTTGTACAGAGAATACATTAAAGTAGAAAACCTTCTACCTTTAGAATCACTTTAAATTCTGGTACTTATACTATTTGCTGGAGTTCGGTCTTAAATGCTTGAATATACTTTTAAATCATGTTTTATTTTGTGAAATTGTTAATAAGCAAAGTGTATATTATCATGGGTAACCCACGTATACAGGGGGCACTTTTCATTTCTGTTTGGAAAATAATTTGGTTTGTGAATGGTTATACAATCCTTATGTACCAGATAAAATATATAAGCTCTAGAGATAGGTTAGTAAACAGCTGTCTCATTCATTTTTAATGCACACATATTTTACCCATGCATGTTTAATTATCAAAGCGCTTTACTTCAACATTAACAAACATGTAAATATAACATTTAAAAGTTTTCTATGTCTGAACTAGGCATGCGGTTTTGGGACTATTATGATTTTGACGCAAATTCTGAATGTTCAAGGTCCAGGCAGGTTTATGGTGAATTTCACAGTGCACATTCTTTCTAACCTTTGTACTGAAAAAACTTTTGAACCAGGGTTGTCTGGCTTACAAGAGTCAATAAAGGTGGCTTTTCTATGTTCCAGCCCCATCACGTTCCAGCCCCACTTTCCCTGCAACAGCATAGTACACAGTCTGTTGGGGGGAAAAGTTTTCAAAAGCTTACAGTCAGTTAAAAAACTGTACTTAAATTCTGATTGTTAACTCTTGGGCAATCAACTGTCAGGGCTGGGCTCAGCCCTTCCTTCTCAAAGCTGGCCACTCAGCTGTCAGCTAATTGCCAGCTCCTTTCTCTCCACAGTGACTCACCCGTTGATGATATCCTGCTCGTCAGTCCTACCTTACTTAAGCCGTCCAGCCCAGATGATCTCTTCCTTCACCTTGGTTACATCTCTAGAGACATTCTCCTGTGTTCCTGTTAAAGTCTTGCTTGGCTGACATTACTTCTGGCTCCAGATCCTGCTTGCTGTTCTACTACGCTCATCTCTGGCTCCCTGACGTTTTGGCTTGTCTGCCTATACGTTTTGGTTCCTGAACTCTGGCTATGTTTTGACTATGTTTACTCTGTTTATCTTTTTATTATTAAACAAGTGTGATTTAACTGTACTTCTGTCTCAGTCTGATTCATGGTTTCTGACTGTAGGCAAAGGCTATGAATTCAGAAGATGCAGTCAATCCACTTGTTGATAATATTTTTTCCAGATTGGATTAGCAGGATCACTGTATGGATCAGTTTGCCATGGCGTTATAAACGCTCCCAAGTCTCACGGCTCACCTGGAATCTCCCACCGTGGCTGCTCCGGTACAACCTGTGTTGCGGGCCATTCCTTGCTGCCCTTCCAGTCTCTGTGCAGGCACCTGCCTCGAGTATTACCTCTACAAGAGATATGTCTGGTTCCACTCTGCTTCCCCGGTGATTTGGGGCTGATCCAGTCCAATGCAGAGGGTTTCTCAACCAGGTTAAAACATACTTTGAGATGCTGCCCCAGGCGTTTTCCACGGACAGAAGCAAAGTAGGTTTTGTGATATCTTTGCTTTCTGAGGGAGTCTTGACCTGGGCAAACCCTCTATGGGAGATGCAAAAACCTGTTGTCTTGAGTTACCCTGAGTTTGTGCTTTCTTTTAAAAGGGTATTTGACGTTCCCACACACTCCGCTTCTGCTGCCAAGTGCCTCATGTCCATCAAACAGAGTACGAGAACTGTAGCCAGTTACACCATTGAATTCCGTACTCTGGCAGCAGAGGTAGCTTGGAACAATGAGGCCCTCATGGCTGCTTTTTCTCATCGTCTCTCGGATACCATCAAGTATGAGATAGCAGCCTGAGATATACCCAATGAGCTGGAGAAATTGATCATGTTTGCAATCCTCATTGACTCCAGACTCAGAGAAAGACTTCCTTTTAAGGAATGCTTGCTGAAGCCTCCTGTGCATTTGTCTCCGAACTTTGCAGTCCCACCTATGCCTTCCTCACCTCCCATGCCTTCTGGTACCGAGTTGGTCTGTAAAGATGAACCCATGCACTCAGGCTTCACGCATCTCTCTGCGGATGAGAGAACCTTTAGGAGGAGGGAGAGATTGTGCCTTTATTGTGGCCAGGCAGGTCACTTTTTGAAGTCTTGTCCTACCCGTCCAGGGAACGCCCGAACCTTGAGGTCTTGTCACGGACAGACCTTAGGTGGCATTGTTTTGTCCAGAAGGATAAGCCCCGGGTTTTGGTTACCGTTTCTTGGGCTGAGTTGTCCATTGAGATACAGGCTCTAATCGACTCTGGGGTTGCAGGCCTGTTTATTGATGCTGCCTTTGTATCGAAGCACTCGATTCCACTGCAGATGTGTGACACTCCACTTGCCATTGAGGCTCTTGACGGGAGACCTCTACAGCCTGCCCATGTGACTCATGAGACTGTTCCATTGTCCATGGCCGTAGAGGGCTCTTCACCATGAGATAATCCAATTCCAATTTATTTCCTCACAAGTTTCCGCTGGTTATTGGTTATCCTTGGTTACAGAGGCACAACCGCTCTTTTGATTGGCTCCATGCTGAGGTTCTCTCCTTGGCGCCACAATGCAGTAAGTCATGCTTCCAGAAGGTAGCCAAGGTCCTGTGCACCTCTTCACTCTCCTCCCTGTTGGAGGAGTACCACGATTTTAGCAATGTCTTTGACAAAGGTCAAGCTGGTAGTTTTTCTCCCCAGCAGCCGTATGATTGTGTAACTGACCTTCAACCTGGTGTCATACCCCCTCGTGGCCAGGTTTACCCTTTGTTGGTCTTGGAGGATAAGGCAATGGAGGAGCATGTTTCAGATGCACTTTCTTGAGGTTTCATCCGCAAATCCTTGTCCCCTGCTGGTGCTGGTTTCTTCTTTGTGAAGAAGAATAGTGGTGAACTGAGACCTTGTATTGATTATAGGGGTCTTCATTTTTTCTCGATTAAGAATGCATATCCGATTCCGTTGATTACGGAGTTATTTGACTGCCTCAAGGGAGCAACAGTTTTCCCGAAGCTTAATTTGAAAGGGGCATACAATCTCATGAGGATTAAGGGGGGCGATGAGTGGAAAACTGCATACAACCACTTCAATACAGGACACTTATACACCTTCCTGCCCAGACCAATTTTCAGCTTTCAGTGCTGTCACACTTTGAATGACAATTGCGCGGTCCTACTACACTGTACGCAAACTAAATTTTTATTATTTTGTTCCCACAAATAGAGCTTTCTTTTGGTGGTATTTGATCACCTCTGGGATTTTTATTTTCTGCTAAACAAATAAAAAAAGACCAACATTTTGAAAAAAAAAAGTTTTTGTTTGTTTCTGTTACAAAACTTTGTAAATAAGTACGTTTTCTCCTTGACTAATGGGCACTGATGGAGCGGCACTGATGGGCACTGATAAGGTGGCATTGATGGGCACTAATGAGGTGGCACTGATGAGGTGGCACTGGGCACTGACGATGGGCACTAATATTCGGCACTGATGGGGCACTGATAGGTGGCACTGATGGGCACTGAAAGGTGGCATGGCTGGGCACTGATAGATGGCACAGATGGGCACTGATTGGTGGCACAGATGGGTACTGATAGATGGCACGGAAGGGCACTGATAGGTGGCACTGATGTACACTAATGGATGGTACTGATGGGCATCACTGATTGGCAGGCATTATTGTTTGGCACTAATTGGCATCCATTGTGGGCACTGATTGGCATCCATTGTGGGCACTGATTGGCATCCATTGTGGCCACTGATTGGAATCCCTGGTGGCCATGGGTGGCATACCTGGTGGTGACTAGTGGTGGGCATCCCTGGTGGTCCTGGTGGCATCCCTGGTGGTCAAGTGTGGGCATCCTCGGGGGTGAGAGACGAGAGTGAGGAAAAGCCAATCAATGGCTCTGTTTACACTGTGATCAGCCGTGATTGGACACAGCTGATCATGTGGTAAAGAGTCTCCATCAGAGACTCTTTACCCAGATCAGAGTTGCGGTGTGTCAGAGTGACACACCACAACAACGATCCCTGCGATGCGTGCTCCCTGGGGGGGCACAGCGGCTTGATATCCTGGCAACGTCATATAACATCCAGTCAGGATATCGCAACCACTTTGCCGACGTCATATTGCTATATGGCGGACGGCAAGTGTTTAATACCAGAACAGGCCATTATGAGTACCTCGTAATGCCTTTTGGCCTTTTTAACGCCCGGCAGTTTTCCAGGAATTCATTAACGATGTCCTCCAAGATTTGTTGCAGTTATGTGTGATGGTTTATCTTGATGATATCCTCATATTTTCCAAGTCCCTGGAGAGCCACCACACAGATGTCTGTTGTGTGCTTCAGAAACTAAGAGAGAACAATCTCTATTGTAAATTGGAGAAGTGCGAGTTCCATCGTGAACAGGTTAAATTCCTGGGTTATGTCATTTGCACTGCTGGTTTTTTGATGGGCCCAGAGAAATTTTCAGCAGTCCTACAGTGGCCCGACCCGTGGGTTTATGTCCTCTGCAGCATTTCCTGGGCTTTAACAACTATTATCGGAAGTTTATTCGTAACTTCTTATCTCTGGTTAAGCCCCTGACTGATATAACCAGAACGGACGGTAACCCACAGAGTTGGTCTCCGCAGTCTGTAAAGGCCTTTGAGAGTCTCAAGGCTGCCTTTGTTTCTGCTCCTGTGTTGGCACATCCTGATCCTATGTTCCCTTTTATCCCTGAGGTTGATGCTTCTAAGACTGGAGTTGGTGCCCTTCTGTCTCAACGTCCTACCTCTGAGAGCGCTTTGCATCCTTGTGGCTACTTTTCCAAGAAATTGATAATTTTAGCCCTAAAAGAATAGATACATCTCCTCGAAGGTACCGCTGTGCTGCTCTCATTCTTACCGACCATAAGAATCTCACATTCTTGTCTGAGGCTAAACGCTGTTGGGCTGTTTTCTTGTCAAGTTTCAATTACATTGTCTCATTCTTATCGGTACTAAGAATGTAAGGGCTGATGCCTTGTCACAACAATATGTATAAGGGGAGTGGGGACCATGCAAAGGTGAGGGCAGCAAAGTTAAAACTCATACCTACCTTCTCTTAAAATAAGTTTTAATAATGCACCCAAAAGTAATTCCAAACAATCCCAATGTCTGGCAATCTAATCTGCATTATTCACCACATCCAGCTATGTAAATCCAGTGTCAGTCATGATGATCTGACACCTGCCCATATGTACAAGCTGCATTCCCTGCGCTAACTGACAGATTGAGTTCAGTTATGGAGATGTAAATTGGCAGCTGTAAATCTTGTTGTGACGTCATTGACAAAGGGGATGGAGCCCCTGAAATGCGTAGCTGCCCTGCCAACCTCTAACACCACAAGTCTGTTTTGACAGCTGTACCTCCTTTCATTGAGGCCATACATGCTGCCATACACGCTGCGGGCTTGCCCGCCAATCCTTGGCTGGGCTGGATGTCCATACTGTGTATTCTGTTGCATGTCCTGCATCCATCTGTCATCCACTTGATGCCTGCCATCCTGCCTGGGCTCTTATATGCTATTTATCCAGATTTTACCATATAAATATGCTTTATACAATAAGGTATTGCTTTTGAGGTTTCAAGAGGAGCTGCAGTCTGCTCACATAATTTGTAATAAAAACATATTTGCCATTCTGAAGCTTGCCACCAACCACTTTGCATACTATTTTATATATACTGTGATTCTTTACTTGCCACATATTCTGCATACATCTCCCTCCACTGAGTCTGACTGCATCCATTTTAACTGTGGGCAGCTGAAGCTGCTGCCTGTTCACTTGGATTTACATAGACACACAGAGGTACACCTCCAACTCTGCAGCTGTCATTTGCCCTCTTCCTGGTAAACTCTCACAAAAGTAAGCGAGAGAGCTGTGCATGACGTCATAATCCTAGGATTTTACCAGGCAATAGGGATGAGCCGAACACCCCCAGTTCGGTTCGCACCAGAACATACCGAACAGGCAAAAAATTTGGAAGAACACACGTTACCCGTTAAAGTCTATGGGACATGAACATGAAAAATGAAAAGTGCTAATTTTAAAGGCTTATATGCAAGTTATTGTAATAAAAAGTGTTTTGGGACCCGAATCCTGCCCTGGGGGACATGTATCAATGCAATTTTTTTTTATAAAAACGGACGTTTTTTCGGGAGCAATGATTTTTTTAATGCTTAAAGTGAAACAATAACAATGAAATATTCATTTAAATATCATGCCTGAAGGGTGTCTGTAGTATGCCTGCAAAGTGGCACATTTTTCCCATGTTTAGAACAGTACCACAGCAAAATGACATTTCTAAAGGAAAAATTGTCATTTAAAATTGGTTGCTGTACTGAATTGTCGGGTCTCAGCAATACAGATAAAACTCATTGAAAAAAAGAGCATGCGTTCCCCCCCAGTCCATTACCAGGCCCTTTGGCCCGTTTTTTCAATGACTTTTATCTGTATTGCCGAGACCCGACAATTCATTATAGCCACGAGTAGTTTTAATACTCATACCAGACCCAAAGGGCCTGGTAATGGACTGGGGGGGGACTTTTTTCTTATGAGTTTTATCTATACTGCTGAGATCCAACAATTCATTACAGCTGCGATCAGCTTTAAGTGACAATTTTTCCTTTAGAAATGTCATTTTGCTGTGGTACTGTTCTAAACAGAGGATAAATGTGCCACTTTGCAGGCATACTATAGACACCCCCCAGGCACGATATTTAAAGAAATATTTCATTTTTATTCTTTCACTTTAAGCATTAAAAAAATCACTGCTCCCGAAAAAATGGCCATTTCAAAAAAAAAAATTGCATTGATACATGTCCCCTGGGTCAGGAACCGGGTCCCCAAACACTTTTTTATGACAATAACTTGCATATAAGCCAATAAAATGAGCACTTTTGATTTTTCATGTAGTGTCCCATAGACTTTAAGGGTGTCCCGGCGGCTTTCAAATTTGCCGCGAACACCGCATATTGTTCGCTAATCGGCAAACAGGCGAACATCGGGCTCATCCCTACCAAACAAGAAACAGGAAGTGGTCTGTATAAGGTATTTACTGGCAGAAAAAAAAGTTTTACAATCCAAAGTTAAAACAACAAAGGCAGACTATTTAATAGATGGAAAGATGAAAAAAATGGCTTAAGTTCCGCCTTAACTAACGCTTTTTCCTTGTGTTTCAAGATCCATCCCTAATCTGACTGAAGAGCAGCAGGAGTTCTTGGACCTTTCTCTCTTCATCCTTATATTCCATTTGTGATTCCTTTTGGGACTTTATACTCTTGGTCCATGGACACATGTATGCTTAGAAGCTCTGAGCAAGCACTGCACGCTTCTGCACTATCTTTATTTTGTTTGTACTTTATTGTCTATATCCCAGGTCTGGGACTAATAGATTAAATGTTTTGTTTTGTGTGTTTTAGTTTAAAATAGCCTTTAACTTCCAAACTTATGTTTGGGGAAGCCGACTGTATGAATAGGAAACAAATGTAAACCTAGTATCAAACATCACACTGTTAGAAGGGTATATCTGACATAATTGCAGAATTGAATGGTAATAATAATAATAATAAGAAGAAGAATAATAGTAAATATTATTATTATTACCATTATTATTATTATGTTATCTTTTTTTTAATTATTATTATTATTATTACATCAACAGTTATACAGAATAGAAAAAAAAATGTTATCAACAAT
This sequence comes from Aquarana catesbeiana, assembly GCF_042186555.1. NCBI lineage: Eukaryota > Metazoa > Chordata > Amphibia > Anura > Ranidae > Aquarana > Aquarana catesbeiana. The sequence goes on along the minus strand of NC_133325.1, from coordinate 737,931,257 downwards.
CTTAAGTTATTAATGGTATCATATTAGAACTTTTTCTATTTTATTACCGCTGTTTTTCCCTTGTGTCATTTTGTACTAATATTTCTCATGTATAAAATAATAAATAGCGCATGAGTCTTAAAATATGCCTGTCAGTGCACTGACATTGATGATGATTTTTGCAGTTCATGTAATCATTGTAAACAGTTTTTGAGTGACTCTAATAACTGTACTTCTAAGATCTGCTCAAATATATCTTACTGGCAGTGATGACAGAGATTTAGTACATTTTGTTGTTGATGGAAAATTATAGATAAGTACATATCCTAAAACTTTTAAGAAGCATATTTCATTTGAATAATTTGTAACTAAAACTTTTTGTTCCTGTAAATTATTGTAACACGGATATGAGTAGAAGGCTTGTTTTTCTAAAAAACTAACAGAAGCAAATATTAGCTGGTACTATGCGACCCATTTCTCAACAGTCACTATTTTTTGTTACAGTATGCATTAATAATTCAAGAACAATTCTTTAAGACAAGAGTGTCTGTCTGCTTAAATCAAATCCATTTTTTATAAAGTGGAAGAACCATTTTTAAAAAGTAATATTTAAGCATTAATTTTAGCATAACAGTGTGATCAACTAGTCACATTTAACAAGACCACATAATTCATTGGCCTGTTCACAAATTCAAAGGTTTCTTGAATTTGCAATTTAATTGAGAAAGAATATTTAAAATGTGTGCTACTTGTAATTTACCTAATTGACCAGAACAATTTGGGTTTTTTATATCAGAAAATTAGTAGTCCAATGTACAGTATATAGGTAAGTAGTAACAGGTAATATAATAAAGCATTTTCATTGTTGCTGTTGTTAACCTTTCACGCTGAAGAAAATATAACCTTAAAATACAAAAATGGCTCCTGTTGTTGTTCCTTCTTTAAGTCAACTATTAACATTTTTATATACTACTATAATGTACAGTTGTGCTCATACGTTTAAATACCCTGGCATAATTTATGATTTCTTGGCCATTTTTTAGAGAATATGAATGATAACACAAAAAATTTTTTTTCACTCATGGTTAGTGAAATGGCTTTCTTCTGGCGATTCGACCTTGCATCTCATCTTTCTTCAAGTGCCTCCTTATTGTGCATCTTGAAACAGCTACACCACATGTTTTTAGAGAGTCCTATTTTTCACTTGAAGTTATTTATGGGTTTTTCTTTGCATCTTGAACTATTCTCCTTGCAGTTGTGGCTGAAAATGTAGTTGGTCTACCTGACCGTGGTTTGGTTTCAACAGAACCCCTAATTTTCCACTTCTTGATTAGAGTTGGAACGCTGCTGATTGTCATTCTCAATTCCTTGGATATCTCTTTATATTCCTTTCCTGTTTTATACAGTTTAACTACCTTTTTCCGCAGATCCTTTGACAATGCTTTTGCTTTCCCCATGACTCAGAATCCAGAAACGTCAGAGCAGCACTGGATGAAAGATGCAAGGGTCTGTCAGGAGTACAGAAATGCATTGACCTGTACTCCTGACCTATACACACACACTAATTACAAACAGATAACATGTGAGGATGGTTACCTTTAATATCCATTCAAACCCCTTTGTGTCAACTTGTGTGCATGTTATAAGGCCAACATCACCAGGGTATGTAAACTTTTAATCGGGGTCATTTTGTTAGTTTCTGTTCTGATTATGATTTAAAAAGAATAAACACAGCTGATTGATAATACATGCCTTCAGCCAAACACTAACCATGAGTGAAGGAAAGTTTTTATGTTATCATTTATATTCTCTGAAAAATGGCCAAGAAATCATAAATTCTGCCAGGGTATGTAAACTTATGAGCACAACTGTATGTATTGCTTTTTCAATCATAACATGCTAAAGCTTCTCTTGGAAACATTTAGAATTGCTAATACTGCCCACACCAATACCACTAACAATAACAATTGTTGTTATTACTATAGTCAAGTAATATAGTTGTTGCTACTACATTAAGCCTAGGTTCACACTGTAGCAGGTGTGAGAATGCATGTAAATCACATGTACTCCCACACCAACAGGCCTCTGGCAGTGAAAACAAGCTGCTGTTTGGCAGGCTAACAGGGGTGCTGTCAGGAAGGGCATGCCAGCAGACTCCTTTCTAGGCTGACTTTTGTACCTCATCACAGGCTAGTTCATGTTCCCTCTTATACACGTCGGAATTTGGCTAAATCCTATGTGCGAATGCACATGTGCATACACGTGTGCATCAGCCTGCTCATCTGCACAGCTGACAGATGTTGGCTCCAACTGGGCTATTTAAACTGTGTAAAGTTCTCTGGTTCAGTGCTGCTTTGTCTTTTAGCCTCATGTGTATCCTGCAACCTTGTGACTGTGTATCCTGATTCCAGTTGCTGACCCAGCTTGCCTGACCACTCTCTGAACTCTACCTGCATCAACCCTGGCTTGTCCTTGACCTCCACTTCTGTCTGCTTCGTTTGTTTCTCTTCCACTGACTGGCTCCTGAACCAGCTTATTCCCAGACAACGCTCTTGCCTGCTCCTCTGTACCTGATCCTTCCTGCCTGTGTATGACCCAGGCTTATCTGACTTATCTGCTCCTAGTTTATGCCTCACCAGTATCAGCCTACTTCAGTCTGCCATCTACCAGCTGTCTACCAGCCTGCCAGCTTCACTGAAGACTACTGACGACTCCCCTTCCTGGCGTGAATACCAACTCTGCTACTAAAAAGACTTACAGGCACTCATGCCACTTCTGTTCACACTACCAGAGGCCCCGAGTCAGAGGAGTAAGAGAGGCCAGCTTCATCATTTCAGGCTCTGCTGCCAGATATGTGATAGGTGCCATTAATTGTTACTGGTGGCACCACACACAAAAATCACACAGCACATTTTCAGGTGAGTAAAACCACATGGTGCCGAAGCACCATGTGGTTTCATGCGGCTGCATTTTAAAATAAGATTCAGTGATGTTTTTCCTGTTTTAAATGCAGGAACAGTAGCTCCTTTGAATGACTGTGCTACTGTGCCCATACAAATGTGAGCCACCCGCATAGATGTGAACCTAGACTAACTCTACTACTACTGCCTGATTATACAGTTCTGAACATTGATACAATGATATGCTATTACCACTGCTGTTTACCACTAATAGTGCTTTGGTAACTATTTTATTACTGCTACAAATATGCATAGACAATTAGTATATATGCAAAATCTGTGAATACCACTGTGCAATATTACTACTGTTATTTCCATTTCACTTATAGTCTAATACATGTACTTAAAACTAATACTATATGCCTTACAGTATTAATTTTACTTTTCACAATTACCAGATGCCAGCATGTTTCTGCAAATGCAATACACAAATCAAAAGTACTGTTTATAAGTAGTATTCAAGGCAGTAACTATATGTGATAATATCTACCAATATGTATAATATTGTCTTGATATGAAGATTTAATGCAATCATTTTACATAACTAACACTGTAGTACACTAATTATATTTAACCCTTTCGCTGCCAGGTCCTGTGCTCCATTTTGTACACAGGTGGCCAGACCATTTTTGCAATTTTTCCTTTGCTTTTTTATTTTTCACTTATAGCTTTCAGAATTTATGAAATAACCCCCAAACCATATATTTTCTGTTCGTTAGAATAAAAAGAAGGTGCTACAGATTTTTTAGACCCTGCGGTATTTGCGCAAAATGTTTATCAAACCAATATATTTGCAAAATATACACTAAAACCATTATTAGCAGATAAAAACACAGCATATTTTACAAAATTCCTACTAAATATAAAAGCTTAACCTGTATTGAGTTAATAAATAATAAATATTTGTAACTTTTAAATTGTGCCTTTTTGCAAAATGGTGAAAATTGAACAGACGCAAAAGTGTTAATTTCCAAATTTCTCTGAATCTGAAGGTTTTCATTCTTCCTTTACAGCTTTCCGAATTTGTGAAAGACCCCCAAAACCATATATTTTCTGAAAGCATATGACCTCTAGAATAAAAATAAGGTGCTACTGATTTTTTAAGACTCTGCGGTATTTGCGCAAATATTTATCAAACCAATATATTCGCAAAAGATACACTAAAACCATTATTAGCCGATAAAAACACAGCTAATCTTACAAAATTCCTGCTAAATCCCAACTAAATATAAAAGCTTAACCTGTATGGATTTAATAAATAACAAATATTTGTAAATTTTAAATTGCACCTTTTTTACAAAAACGTACCCAAAAATTTCTCTAAAAATCTGGTTTTCATTTTTCACTTTCAGAATTTGAAAAGACCCCTCAAACTAGACATTTTCTAAAAGCACATGACCTGTAGAATAAAAAAAAAGTGCTACTGATTTTCTGTGCCCTGCAATAATTGTGCAAATGTTTATCATATCGCTATTTTCACTAAAAATGCACAAAAATCATTAATATTGCACATAAACACAATGTAACTTACAAAATTCCTACCAAATTAGTACTAAAACATTGTTCACATGTGGCATACTAAAGTGTATGCCCATGGGTTGCCATTTTTACCCACACAGGGATGCACAGGTGTTCCGTGCATTCCTGTACAGGCTGTCCCACTTATGTCAATTTGGATGCAATGGCTGCCATCCGTGTGGGTGTGGGTACATGACCCTGAATGCAGACAGTGTGAGCTCAGGGACATGCATGTGGACCTACATGGATGTAAAATTGGGAGCAACGGCTCTGTTCATGCAGTTGCTACATCCCAAATTACATCAATGGGACTGCCTGCACAGAGATGCACGGAACACCTGTGCATCCCTGTAAAGGTATGCTATGTATGCCCTGTGTGAACAAGGCCATAGGCCCCTTTCACACAAGCACACCGATCAGGTCTGCCTGTCCATTTTTCAGGCGGGCCCAATCAGACCACCCAGTGTTTTCTATGAAGAGGCTGATGAAAATGAACAAGTGTCTGTTTACACCCGCCTGCATCTGATTAGTCTGCTAAAAACAGACAGATGGGCATTCCATTCCCCATCCATCTAGCAGATCGGATCAGATGGTATCCGATGGAATTAAACAGGTGCTCCGTTTCAATCTGACCATCCTATAGAGAATAGCGAGCTGTGTCCATGACCACTCTGCATTAGCGGAGTGGACACGGACCTGTCATCCGCCTGCTCAGCAGGGATCAGCAGACAAATCCCCCGCTGAGCAGGCAGATCTGCTTGACAGAGTCCACTCCATGTGAAAGGTGTCTTACCAGGAGCGGCCGGTCCATTAGGGGTGCTGGGGCGCCGTCCCCTGCAGGGCGCCGGACTTATACGTTTGTATGAGTTTTTTTTTCAAGCCACATGATTTTTTTCAAGGTCTAATTGGCTTGAAAAAGGTTGGGCTCAGGGCGCAGAGCATTGCATCCCAAACCCACCCACTTGTGACAATAGCAAATTAATATTCACTATTTTCTTCTGGCTTCTCTTCTTGGCCAATCAGGATGGATCGGGTTGGCCGGGAGAAGAAGTTGAGGTTTCCATGGAGGGGTGAGTGCGGGGGGGCCGTCACCATGGAGGGGTGAGTGTGGGCAGAACAATTAATACAACAATGCTTTACCACAGATACTTTAACAAACTAATAGACTATACAGCTAATACTATATTTTACAATACAGTATATGTTCAATGTATTATCATTTTAGTGATGAGCAGATTAGTTTACCCAAACCAAAATGAACAATAGATCAAGATGAAGAAGAAGATCTACAGCAAGCAAATGCGGAACACTGATTCACCAACAGATAAATCAATCCACTGATAAAGGTAAGTAAATGGTAAAGAGTCTTTCAGATTCCCAACCAGTTTTCATGGTGTCTCCATTTGCCTCCATTTGCCTCCATGAGGGAGTACTATCTACTTCTTTGCTAAAAGAAGTTTAGAAAAATATTAAGGTAGCTTTTACCCATTGCAAAATCCAATGGTAGGGAAAAGACAATGCCAAATCGTGGGGTATAGAATCTTGGACAAGAGTCTATATTAGGTGAATTGCAAATATTGGCATGCTGAAGCGAATATTTGCATATGTTCTTCCAACTTGTGGATGCATGATTTTCTGAGACTTAATACTGTACTACAATTATTATTATTATTGATTTCTTTAATGGCCAATACATGTACTACAGAAAACATTATAGTTGCTTTAAAAACCATGAAATATCATGTGTACATTTTCCCATGATTAGGGTGTCTAATTTTCCTGTTTTCTGCTTATACATTATTCATAAAACATATTTGACTTTATGCAATTTATCTACAGTAGCTGAATTTATTTCAAAATAGCATCCAATTATCACTTTAGACACTGCTAGATGAATGATGATATCATTGTGGTCAAGAGTGTTCACAATTTATTACAGATTTAATTACAAAAATTGAAATAAATGTACATTATATTTACATACCCTTTGTTGGTGCTGAAGGTCATCTAGCAGTAATTTCCATAAAGTCTTTCTCTGTTGTTTGACTGTCAATTAATGTAAAAATTGTCAATTAGTTGATCCAGAACATGCACCAGGCTAATTTGGCATATAAGGAGAAGTCGCTTGTAATTTTGCAAGAACACTTTAGCAGAAAAAAGTTAATTTCATGTCACTATGTAAGCGTTTCTTTTCAAGGACATTTCCTTAACCCTTGCAACTTTTACAGCTCTCAGCACTCTTGTAGACCTTTATGCAAAGAGGGCAAATAACTAAAAGGCAAACAGAAAAATTTTAACAACTGAACTGTAACAATTTTGTATTTATATATTTAATAATGGTGTTACAATAAGGCATCCTACCGCAATGCATGAAAAAAATAAATGCAGTTTACATTTTAATGCAGTGGAATGCAATACAGTACACAAGGCAGTGTTGCTTGTGCTGTGCTGCTGTGTGTTGCAGTGTGCATGCACTGTAAAAGGTGTTTTGGGTGCCATTTAAAACGCATAAACACAGCAGTGTTCCAATGCACATAACATGTATTACTGTGCTTTGCGGACACACACAAATGAATGCACTATCACTGCCTGGTGTGAATGGGCCCTGACAAGATTTGCTCGTTAGGAAAGATTTGTTTGAAAAAAAATTTTTTTTCTTTATGTAGCGGGTGTGATGTAGAAGGTTTAATTAAAGCAATTGGATATACAAAAAATTTGCGCCAACTCTCAAGAGAATAAAGCAGCCAACACAACCACTTGACCCGTGTGAATATGAAAAATAAAATAAAATAAAGTGTGGCGCTGGTGGTGATACCTCGTTATAGGTAGTGTTAAACCTGTCACGGGGATAGGGATGTACAATCCTCAAGTGTGTACAAAAAAGAAGGAAAAGGGGATAGGGGGGAGTTGGAGTGAGGGAGATATTACCTTCCCCACCCGAACTTCCCCATGGGTGAATTCAACATTAGTGAGGAAATTCGTGCAAAGATATGTCTATATCTGTGTGCTAAATAAGTGGAGATTTAGGAGGTAGGTGTTCCGTATCGTGAAAAATAGGGAACACCTATCAAACTCGTACTTGGAGGTTCAACTCCAGGTTATAATCAAACAAAAAAGGAAGCTTAAGGAAAAATAGAGATAGAAATAGAAATATTATTAAGGCTAATACAATGATGTATACCAAGTACTATGCCTCCCAAAGTAGAGGGGGACTGAGATAAATATATATATAATCAAAAGTCCATCAAGATGGTAAATACAAAAATACAAACATATTTAGAGTCCACCATCTTAGATATGGGGTTACTAGAAATCAATCTCGGTATAAATAGTTCAATAAGCTGTGATGAGCAGGGACTGTTGAACGTATCCCTGTTCAGAGGTAGGATTCCTCCCTTAGAGTGGTGACTTTGGCCCAAAAGGAACAGATATATAATGCCCTTACCAGATCAGGTGGACTCACAGGCCCTTGGCGGTGAGTCAAACGAGCTTTGTACCGTCAAGCGGTGTAGGGCTGTAAAGCCGTTCCTAGGTGGAATCTCCCTGATGTCACCGGAAGGCACGCCTCTGGCTCGATAGGTTTTCCCAGATGTCATCTAATGGTGTGTCCCTGGCAGGGCGCAGCTGGAAGCCGGGGTCAACCAGAATCTTCAGGTAAAGAAACCTATTCCTCAGCAGCCAATACTGTTTTTGTAGATGAAACAAGAAAAAAACTTCCACATAGTGTAAATCTTTCTTAAACGTGGCGGCGTTTATTAAATTAAAGTTTTTGCAGTAAAATACAAAAAATTGGGCGGTAAAAACTAGGCTCAAAATATTGTAAAGAGTCCCAAGATTAAAAATTTGCGCAGTAGGTGATGGTGAGGGTAAAATCCATAGAAACCCGACGCGTTTCGTCCTCAAAGAGTTCTGCTGGGGTATGGAATTGCCCCCCATCTACTGCGCTTATATATGTTGAAACAAACAATGCGGAAAATCCGATTGGCAGCGAAACTGGGCATGACTTCCGGGTTGGGCGGCGCTAACAATGGCCAAAGGGTCATATGTTGTTAATGTGGCCAATTGTATCCCCTTTTGGGTGGTCAAAGCCAGACCTCACTCGCGTCCTCCAATCCCTGGTAAAGCGTCAGCCCATGTGACACATTGGCCACGCCGCGATCACGTGATCCGTTCAATGCGGAGTGACGTCAGGCCGTTCAGGGTCTGCGTGTCATAGATAGTAGGAAGCCGAGGCTTGTCAGATCGAGGTGTGGAGCGCAAACACAGTGACGGCCATAAGTAGGGGAGGATGTTTTAGAACGGAATAAGCCCAATCAAAAAACCGGAAGTCATATCCCCGGATATATGCTATGCCAATCGTAAACATCTCACAATTATTGTGCTTATTAGAGATGGAACTTCCTGAGTGCATATATATAGGCAAGATTCATAAGAAACATATATCGAGAATTTAGTATGTCATACAAACATCTATATGCAGCACAATAACACAAAAAAAGAGAAAAAAAGAGACCATATATCTGTCCAAGTCCATGATAATTTTAGGACCGGTACATAGTGGTGACATATCTATAAGATTAGGTAAAATGAATCAGAATATGCCTGTCTGTATAGATAGGATCAAGGTGCATATAAACTCAATAGTCAGGCATTAATATGCCAGATATATTTAAAAAGAGGCTGTTAAATGGGGCTAAAAAGGGGGTAGGGTAACCAGGGGAGATTTTTAAGGACTATATCTCAGCCAGGGTCCATCCCGCCTACTTGGATAGAAGAAAAAAAACTATAATATAATATGAAGGAGAGAACAGTGAGAAACAGAAAACTGGAAGGACATCTAAGAAGGTCCCACCAATGTATCTAGTTGTATAGAGGAAGGTCTTAGTGACTAATTAGGTGTAAGAAATAGATACTCAGAGAGGAAGAGGGGGAATTCCATTCGCCCCACTCACTCAAATGGAAAGTGCTATGACAAACTTCCAAAGGCTCACCAAAAGAAAGAAATAATCCAAAGGATACTCGGAAGGTAAGGAGGGGAATTTTATTCGCCCAACTCACTCAAATGGAGAATGTTATGATAGACTTCCAAAAGGCTTTACCAGAAGTAAAGCGGGGGGAAGGGGGTGAGATAGGTGGTTAGACAGAAAAACAAGCATGGAAATCCCAAAGGGAAAAAAAAGAAAATTATTTACTATCAGAACAACCTTTGAGAGGGCATAATGATGCTTATGACTGATTGATGAAAGCATTGATATCCCAATCTATCATCAATATATTTATATTTGTTATTTATATATTTATTTATTTCAGTCCCCCTCTACTTTGGGAGGCATAGTACTTGGTATACATCATTGTATTAGCCTTAATAATATTTCTATTTCTATCTCTATTTTTCCTTAAGCTTCCTTTTTTGTTTGATTATAACCTGGAGTTGAACCTCCAAGTACGAGTTTGATAGGTGTTCCCTATTTTTCACGATACGGAACACCTACCTCCTAAATCTCCACTTATTTAGCACACAGATATAGACATATCTTTGCGAATTTCCTCACTAATGTTGAATTCACCCATGGGGAAGTTCGGGTGGGGAAGGTAATATCTCCCTCACTCCAACTCCCCCCTATCCCCTTTTCCTTCTTAATTAAAGCAATTGTAGAGGAAAAATTAAAACAAACCCCTTCTCTTCCCTGGTCCCATGCCTGCGCTCTCTGTCTAGTGCCCCACGGGAAGCCACATCCCATGGGGGAACCATGCGTGCCCGCTCCTGAGTCCCGCTGATGTGTCCATTGACACAGACAGTGGGAATCGGTCCCGCACCCAACTCCCTTGTCACTGGAGTTGAATGAGAAGGGAGACAGCGATGAGAGCTTCAGCAGAGAAGGTTTTTTACCTTAATGCATAGAATGCATTAGGGTAAAAAACATTGAGACTTTAAAACCACTTTGTTTTATTTTTTGTGTTCGTTGTACTTTTTTTTGTGTTTTCTTTTCTGTGAAAAAATTATAACGGTGCACAATTTTTCCACAGAGCAGGTAAGTATAACCTCATTTTTATTTAGGAAAAAAAATGCAAGGATTTAATATTACTTTAAGGCCCCTTTCACACGGGGCTGTCCATTTTCACTACTCTGCTTGCTCACTGGGGATCGCTCTGTTGATCCCCGCTGAGTTGGCGGATGACAAGTCGTCTCTGCACTCTGTGCAGGGATGGACCTGTCAGAGAGCCCACTCTCCCCTACTGGGGGATCAGATGATTACGGACCGCCTGTCCGTTTTCATCCAATCTGCCAGATGGATGGAAAATAGGACATCTATCCGTCTGGATTTTGTGGAGTGGATCAGATCTGTGCGGATTGGATGTCAAAGGACATGTCACCGTTGACATCCGACGTTCCATAGTGCTGTATGGAGCGACCGTTCAGATCTGCCTGAAAAAACTGACAGGTGGATCTGAACGGTCCGCATGTGTTAAAGGGTCCTAACTGTGCAAACAACTGTTAGTGAAGATAACAAAGTATCACAGATAGTAATCAACTGTGTAATATGAATAAACATATACTTTTTTATAATATATTTATATTTAAATAAACTTTGAATAATTGTGCAATTGCTGTTAGACATGAAACTACTAGTATATGAGATTTCTACAATAAACATCATTAATGAAGTCATACTTGCAAGGGAAAAAATCCCTTAGTATTGCTGATCTACATCAATTAGACTTAATTATGGGAACAATAGGCAGAATAAATTGAAAACCACTGCTTTATTTGCTGTGAGCAAATCGATTATTACAGGACCTGAATTCTGAACTCTTTTAGAAATTAACCTAAGGGGTTTAAGTATAACAGCACCGAGCCTTCATAATTAGATATTACAGAGATGATTTTTAAGAAAAGCAAATCCATGTCAAAGTTGGCAATGTACTTTTCTACAAATTCTTATAAGCCACATTTATCCAGTCTGAACTGTAGATTTGTTTTTGTTTTTTTATTGGGACATATACTCATTTTTAGTCAGCTAATTTTTAAATTGGTAGTAAACCCCTTGTAATCATTTATACCTACGGGTGAGCCAATAATAAGATTTACCTGTAGGTAGAGTAAATATCTCCTAAACATGCGCCATTTGGGAGATATTTACTTTAGCAGAGCTGGTAATGTCACCAGTGCATGGGCACTGTTTTCTCAATGGCATGCCATACATAGAGAGAGCTGTGCCACAGCCATGACTCCCACACACAGGAGTGACATCATTGCAGCTCAGCCAGTCAAACTTCACAACCTGTGAACCTGGAACAAATACCAGGGGAAGATGGAAGTCCTAGTGTTAGGGCCTGGACATGAACCTGGGACCCCTGCTGTGTCTGGCAATAACTCTGCTTGCTGAGCCACCTGGAATGCTGGACAGTTCTCTGAACAATTCCTTGAATGATCCTGCCTTGAATCTTATTTGTCTTGAACCTTAAACTCTTTGTTCCTCCCATGAACTTCTTTATTTAAGTCATGTCTGTGCACTTCCAGATTATTGTGCTCCCTCAGTTTTCACTTTTGTCTCTCCTGCTGCTGTCCGTCTTCACTATCATTCATTACCCATTTCGTGCGGTGAGGTCAGTGGCTGATGAGTAGGGATGGGCTATCTGTTCGAGTCGAGTACATTGTACCCCTACCATTTCACAAAAAGAAAGTGTCAAAATGTTAAAAAACCACAGGAGACTGCACTTGGGACAAGTCCTTTATTAAAAATATTAAAAATAAAAAATAAAAAAGAGACTCCAGCGATGTAATCCAATAAATCCATGCTCTGGAGTGGATTTTTTAGGGGAACCCACGCCATTTTTTAAAAATTTTGGTGCTGAGTTCCCCTTAAAATCCATACCAAGGGTCTGTAATGGATTTTTGGGGGGAACCCCACGCCATTTTTTAAAAAATTTTGGCGCAGCATTCCCCTTAATATCCATACCAGACCTAAAGGGCCTGGTAATGGATTTTTGGGGGACCCCCATGCATTTTTCTATTTTTCAATGACTTTCAATGACTTTTATGTGTATTAATTCATTCATCATTTCATTCATTAATAGCCGGCACTTAGCGATAGCACTTTTAAATTACTTTTTTTACTTTAGAAATGTCATTTTGCTCTCGGACTGTTATGAACACGGGACACATGCGCTACTTTACAGGCATACTATAGACACCCCCCAGGTACGAAATTTAAAGGAATATTTCACTTTTATTGTTTTACTTTAAGCATTATTAAAATCACTGCTCCCGAAAAAAAAGACGTTTTTAAAAAAAAATTTGCATTGATACATGTCCCCTGGGGCAGGACCCAGGTCCCCAAACACTTTTTATGACAATAACTTGTATATTAACCTTAAAAATTAGCACTTTTGATTTTTCATGTTTGTGTCCCATAGACTTTAACGGTGTTAGAGCAAATTTTTTGCCTGTTTGCATGTTCTGGATGCGAACCGAACAGGGGGGTGTTCGGCCCATCCCTACTGGTATGGCACTAGCTAGTATCAGAGCCAGACACACACAGGTTACATACGCCTTGATCATTAGATCAAGCGCTAGACCTCCTCTGTAACTCTAAACATGTAACCTGTAAAAAATTTTAAAGCGTCACCTATGAAGATTTATAAATGCTGAAGTTTGACGCCATTCCACAAGTGTGCACAATTTTTAAGTGTGACATGCTAGGTATCTATTTACTCGGTGTAACACAATTTTTCACATTATAGAACAAAATCAGGCTAATTTTAGTGTTTTTTTTTAATTCATGAGACAGTTTTTTCCAAACAAAAAAATACGTTTAAAAACATTGTTTCGCAAATACCATGTGACATAAAAAGTTGCAATAACCACCATATTTGTCCCTAGAGTGTCTGCTAAAACAATATATATATATATTCTGAGTAAATTCCTAGCAAAAAAAATTTGGATTTTTTTACATGTAAGAGAAAAGTGTAAGAATTGGCCTGAGTGGCGAGGGGTTAATTACCATAAGTAAGTAATATACAAATAATTATCACATATTGTTTTTAAGGTAAATTACTATATTTTCAAAATTTGTACTCAAGCAGGTGACTTAATGGACAAATTACTGAAGTTTGAAGTTATACCTTCCAACCAGTAATTTCACAATAAATACTGTAGATAAATAATACATTTTTATGTTATAACATATAGCATATAAATATATGATTCAGCTTGAATATAACAGTACCTTGTCAACAGAATCAGTTTCTCCCTCTTAACTGTGGGAGAAAAACATGGAATTGTGGGTAAATCTTATACCCATAAACCTGTAAACATGTTTTTTCCTTGTAGTTAAGAGGGCTGGGCTGGAAGGGATCATTTGTCTTTTAGACACATGCCCCTTTTATGACACTGTAGTGAGGGGCATACCTCCATTGCAGCATTTTTATGGACAGCTGGGACCCCATTGGTCCAAGACTCCAAGCTGTTCATTAAGCTCAGTGCCTCTGACAAGAAGTGAGAGGCACTGTGACCTCAACCTCTCAGTCTGCTGCAAACAGAGTATTTAAGCTTGTATTTAAAGTGCCCGCTCTGTATGTAGCTTCTGACAGGCTGCGCAAGGAGTCCCGTATCTCTGGAACCATAGGTCATAGGAACCCCAAATGTGGGGTCTCTGTGACCCCAGGTCACCGAGCTACGACCCTCGAAGTTCGATTTTTTTTTAAATGTTTATGGCCCTGCCTCACCTGCCTCCCCTGACTGCACATCCCTGACCTGCTATATCTGCTACTGGACCCCGGCTTACTCACCTTCTGGTGGGGCAATTCTGAGGACACAACCTGGTACTAACACACAGCAAAACTCATCTCCCCCATCAGGAGCTCTGGTTAATACTGGTTAGTATCTGATGGTGGTAGGGTGACCTGCTTGTATACCTGTCCTGTTTGTCGGTGGGTGCTGCTTCACTTTTATAGCTACTGGCTTCCAAGCCTGACACCTGTATTAATTGCGTCACAACTATTTTTTTCTCATTGTAAGCATTTATTGTGCAAACATTTTATATATATTCTTTGTCATTCCCTGTTACTAGATAAGTTTACATCCAAAAGTCATATGGCCTTGAAGCCAAGGAATATCGAGCACAAACATCTAGTAGCAAGGATGACCAGGTCTGTGTAGCTGCAATTAGGAAAATGAAATCAGACTGCATGTATATATATATATATATATATATATATATATATATATATATATATATATATATGTCTTCTAATATAGTCGCCTTTGGAGAATTGGAGAAAATGGATATAGCAAAACGTATTAAAAAACAAACAAAAATGAGATTATAGAGTAAATACAGTACAGTAATACAGTAATCATCTTAGCTTATAATGCTCAATATAACAAGATTGAGAAAATAATAAAACAACACTGGCACATACTTTTAACGGATACACATTTTGCAAGAATTACTACCTCAGAACTCCAAATTTATATACAAAAAGGCTCCAACATTAAGAGATAAGATCGCCAAGAATATCCCAGATCCACCTTCGATCAGTTTCACGTTTTTTACAGGAAAAGGCTTCTTCCCATGCAAATGTTTTTTGCATGTACTAAAACTAAACGACCAGTTGAAAAGAAATTTAGGTTTACCTCCACTAGCACAGGCAACACATATGAGGTCAATGACTTCATATGTTGCAATACAGAAGGAGTAGTTTATGCTCTTGAATGTAGATGCAGACTACAGTATATAGGGTGCATGAAAAGACCCCTAAAAGTATGCATTAACCCCTTCCCGCCGACCGTACGCAGATATGCGTACTCGGCTTTCCGGGGTTATACCGGGATGATGCCCGCAGCTGCAGGCATCATCCCAGTACCGTTGTTTACAGTGGGCGATCGGCTACCCGTGTATAACAACCGATGCGGCTAAAAGGCCCGGTGTCCAATCGGGTACCTTCGGCGGCTGGGGGCAGGCTGGAACGAAGCTGTGGGCGGCTTCGTTCCAGCCTTCTCGTTGTAAACGCGGAAGCGACGTCATGACGTCACTTCCCGTTTACTCGGCTGCCAATGGCGCCGAATTTAAAAAAGTACACAGTATTCAGAATCGCCGTTTTCTTTTAGACCCCCGATCCCTCCATAAAGAGTACCTGTCACCACCTATTACTGTCACAAGGGATGTTTACATTCCTTGTGACAGCAATAAAAGTAAAAAAATTTTTTTTAAACACAATTTATAAAGTAAAAAAATAAATAAAATAAATAAAAAAAAAATTTTTTTAAAGTGCCCCTGTCCCCGCGAGTTCGCGCAGTGAAGAAAACGCATACGGAAGTCGCGCCCGCATATGTAAACGGTGTTCAAACCACACATGTGAGGTATCGCCGTGATCGTCAGAGCGAGAGCAATAATTCTAGCCCTAGACCTCCTCTGTAACTCAAACCTGGTAACCGTATAAAAATTTTAAAGCGTCGCCTATGGAAATTCATAGGTACCGTAGTTTGTCGCCATTCCACGAGTGCGTGCAATTATAAAGGGTGACATGTTTGGTATCTATTTACTCGGCGTAACATCATCTTTCACATTATACAAAAAAATTGGGGTAACTTTACTGTTTGGATTTTTTAAAATTCATGAAAGTGTCCCTTTTCCAAAAATTTGCGTTTAAAACACCGCTGCACAAATACCGTGTGATAAAAAATATTGCAACAATCTCCATTTTATTCTCTAGATTCTCTGCTAAAAAAATATATATATAATGTTTGGGAACTCTAAGTAATTTTCTAGCAAAAAATACGGATTTTAACTTGTAAACACCAAATTTCAAAAATAGGCTTAGTCATGAAAGGGTGCATGTACAGAATATTATGAAGGGATTTGACAAACATAGTGTCTCCAAACATTTTGCCACACACCATAACAAGGATCTTACCCATCTGAGTTTTTGGGGTATCGAACCATATAAAAAACATTGGAGGGGTGGACACAAAGTAAGGATCCTTAGTCAGCTGGAGTCCAAATGGATTTTTAAATTGGATACTTTTGCACCTCGGGGATTGAATATAGAGTTTGACCTGAACTGTTTTATCAGCGATTTTTAGCTTAATTCTTTTTAACCATTTTAAGGTTTTTATTTATAAATATATAACATTTTAATTTCATTTTAGATTTGATCTTATTCTCTTTTATCCTCTATTGATGTGACACATTATATTTCTCCCATACATTTATTTAGACATAGTTGGGTGTATATATGTTGTGGCAATAACATAATTTCCGGTGTACACAGGCACCTGTTATTTTGCCCCTTTGTCCATAATATTTAGGGATATACATTTAAAAATAATTTTTCTCAACTACAATTATTGGTTATATTATGGGTCATTCTGTTAACATATAATAAAATAACTGAGTCTATTCTGGTATATTCCGAGTTTTTAAATCTTCTTAGTTTATATTGCAACCACCACCGCTCTGTTTGTTATAAGGTACGGGAAAATGGCTGCGGTTGTAGTCTTGAAGATATCCACTAGCAAATGGCTGTTGCATTGTTGATAATGGTAGGACTTCAAGAAAATGGCCGCTCATCAATACACTATACCTAATCTAGGATATCAACAGAAAATGGCCGTTACATTGTTGATAATGGTAGGACTTCAAGAAAATGGCCGCTAGTTAATACACTATACCTAACCTATTTAGGGACACTTCCAGTGCTCATATCCATTCCCTTATGAAGTCACGTGACTCATGACGATACGCGTCAGAATGTACAGAAGTGATGTTAGGCCGCAAGCTTGCTGCTCATTTTTGTTTTATCCTGTTTTAACTGTCTAAATGTGAGTACCATATTGTTTGCTGTCTTAAAAGAATACTAGCTCTATATACTTCACCATTAGGGCTCCCCGTTTCTCCTTTTTTCTCTGTATGCCTGACACGCTGCCCTAAGAGGAATTTTGTGGTTTAATTGCCCAAAGAGGAAAAATATATATATATAAGAAGCAATTATCAGGCTACATACAGATTGGAACCGATAAGGGTAAATATCCAGGGAGATCATTTGAAGGATATGATAATCTGAATTACCCCCAGTTATTCTTAATGCTGTTTACCTTACAGCAGTAAGGTAAGGAGCCACTGCACCTTTAGGTGAAATTGCCCCGAAAACAAGAATCACTCAAGTCACATTGTCACTTTTGTCAATTGATATTCAGCACCTTAATTACCAGCACTTTTTTTGAAGACACCATTTATTGTTAAACTTTTAGTTATTGTGAAGTTTTTCACTATTTGCACTTTATTACGTGCAAATAGTTTGTTACGTCTATTAATTTTGATGTATATAATTAACCACTTAAGGACCAAGCCTCTTTCTGAGATTTGTTGTTTACAAGTTAAAAACAGTTTTTTTTGCTAGAAAATTACTTAGAACCCCCAAACATTATACGTTTATTTTTTCTAACACCCTAGAGAATAAAATGGTGGTCATTGCAATACTTTCTGTCACACCATATTTGGGCAGCGGTCTTACAAGCGCACTATTTTTTGAAAAAATACACTTTTTGAATTAAGACAACAGTAAAATTAGCCCATTTTTTTATTGTAAAAGATAATGTTATGCCGAGTAAATTGATACCCAACATGTCATGCTTTAAAATTGTGCCCGCTCGTGGAATGGCGACAAACTTTTACCCTTAAAACCCCCATAGGCGACGTTTAAAAAATTCTGCAGGTTGCATTTTTTTAGTTACAGAGGAGGTCTAGGGCTAGAATTATTGCTCTCACTCTACCGATCACGGTGATACCTCACATGTGTGGTTTGAACACCATTTTCATATGCAGGCGCCACTCACATATACATTCGCTTCTGCACCTGAGCTTGTCGGGACGGAGAGCGTTTACATTTTTTTTCTTATTTATTTTACCTTTTAATTTTTACTTTTATACTGTTTTTTTAAAAAAATGTATCACTTTTATTTCTATTACAAAGAATAAACATCCCTTGTAATATTATTATTATTATTATTATACAGGATTTATATACAAGAGTTTACACAGCACTTTAAAATATAAAAGGGAAACAATACAGTTGTAATACAATAAAATACAAAAGGATTAAGAGGGCCCTGCTCAGAAGAGATTGCAATCTAATAGGGTGAGGCAGGTGGTACAAAAGATTGTAACTGTGGGGAATGAGCTGATGGAAGTGGTAAATGATTAGTTAGAGATGTGATAGGCTTTCCTGAAGGGATGAATTTTCAGAGATCCCCTGAAGGTAGCAAGAGTAGGGGATAGCTGGATAGGTGGCGGTAGCGAGTTATAGAATAGATAGTAATAGTAATAGAAAAAAAGCATGACAGGACCTCTTAAATATGAGATCTAGGGTCAAAAAGACCCCAGATCTCATATTTACACTAAAATGCAATTAAACAAATTGTCATTTAAAAAAATACAAAAAAATGGCCCTTTAAGAGCTATGGGTGGAAATGACATTTTGACATTGCTTCCACCCTGCAATGATATGGAGAGGGGCCATCTTCCCCTCACTTGTCTCCATGTCAGGCTAAGGAAAACATCCGATCGCTTCTGCCGCTGCCAACGGCTCCAGTAAGCGGTGGAGGGCACCGGAGCCGGAGTGGTGGGAGGGGGGCATCTCCCACTGCTGATAAAAGTGATCTTGCGGCGAATCTGCCACAGAGACCACTTTTATGTGAAAGGGGACCGCCTGCTGAAGAAGAGGATACTGGGATTATGGCAGCTAGCACCAAATTTTGGTATATTTTGATTATATCTGCTGGGTGGTGTTTGACCCGTTCAGTTCTTGCTGCAACCAATTACCTTATATTGTTCAGCTTGGGTAGAGTGGGAATATTTTTTGTCTTTACTGTGGAGAGATAGAAGCTGGCAATTAGCCAACAGCTGAGCGGCCAGCTCAGAGAAGGAAGGGCTGAGCCCAGCCCCGACAATGATGAGGCCACAATTTAGTACACTCGGAAAAAGATTTGAGATTTTTTTAATTCTGTCATCTGTTTTGCAGACTTTGGATAGAAGTAACAGGTGTGGAACAATTGGGCTTTGGATGTTGGTGGTGCCTTCACACTGTAGCCGTATAGAGGTACTCTTGTTGAAAACAAGAATTGGCCTTGCTGTAAAACATTGAAATTATATGCACCTGGCTGTCAAACATGTGCAGAAAAATTGGTTCTTGGGTCTTAATTGTGCCTAAAAAATCTTTCAGATAAAATCAACACCCACAAGCTAGGCAGCCTAGACAGTCTTACAAAGATCCATGCTGCTCACAAGTGAGCCGGCTCTAACAGCATGATCTCCTCCATGTAGGGTGCTTGCCCAGTTGCAGCTGAGACAATTAAAGAAAGAAAAGTCTGGAGGGCTGCACACCAAGCTGAATTCCAAAAACGCCTTTATTCGTATAAAACCATAATGCCCACGTACACACAAGCGGAATGTCTGACAGAAAAAGTCTGACGGGAGCTTTTCATCGCCTACAGAGCTGGAATGGCCTTACATACAAAGAAATAGTGACTAGGAACCTGCTATTGTGGTACAGCACATTCTGCAAATTCACAGAAGGGGCAGAATCCACTAGAGAGAATGACAGGAGTTGTAAAGCCAGCAATTTGGACAAGCTGATATTTAGACGCTGAGCATATGAGTGGCAGTGATTGTATTTTTTTGTATATTTTACTGTCAGTGGAGGCTGCTGAGAGGTCATGAGATATTGCAGGGGTAGACCTGAAAGGCGAGGAGTGAGAAGGAGAAGAATTGCAACCCTTCTGTGTCACTTTCAGGTGCTGTTGTAATCAGGCTGAGTGGTGGGAGGTTAAATGCCTTGTCAAGCATGTGGTACCCAAATGGCTGGTGTTTTTGCCATGCTTGATGTGCTTAAGGCAAAGTTTGCCAATTGTAACAGTGTGATCGGCTGCACTTATGCTAAAAAACGTATAATCAAACATGCGTTTTCAGTGATTATACAAACATATAATCAAACATATCACCTTTCATAGGTAATAAGGATGTTCATCCGAAAAAATGTGATGGTGATTCAAAAAATATAAGTGAAAATAAACAACAAATTATAAGTGCAGTGTCTACACACATGAATAATCTAATTAGAATAATATATATCACCCTACATCACAGCAGTGTATAGTGGTATATAAAGGAATAAAGTCCATACATAAAAAACTGTGGCACTGATGAGATCCCGTAGTGATTGTTACATCTGGTGGGCAATCTTCCTCCATACAGATTTCATATAGAAATAGTAAGGTGGATGCACTTACCAGAAGAGATGGACACTCTCACCGTACGGCGGGGTGTCATAAGGGCTTGTGGATCCAGATGATCCTATGGGTATTCACTGGAAACTCGGTGAGGCGTGCCAATGGACAATTCCTGGAAATTGCATACACAGCGACTTCAGAGACAAGGTAGACTGTAGGTCATCGGATGGATGGATGGATTCACCTCTCCCAATACGCCAGTGGCCGAAAGGATATAGTTCTCACCCTGTCACAATGTCATCCACATAGGGAAAAAAAGGGAATTTCCACATGGTGCATGAACCGATAAAAGCAGGTTTATTTGAAATCATCAGCGGTACAGCAGATGTTTCACAAGCATCAGATAAAAAAGTTGAACAAGTGATCACAAGTTGAATAAAAATAGGATTGGAAATTAGCGTGGTAACAGAGTAACAGCAGTCAGCAACCCGACATGTTTCGGACGATTGTCCATCTACAGGGACACATGCCCCTGATTGCGTCCTCCAGTCGTGAAAACCTGTCAGGAGCGATCCCTGTGTGTAACCACAGTCACACGCTTCCTGGTTCCTCGGTTGGTGGAGCGCATGCGTCACTTCCTGTGCGATACGTCCCTAACGTCCCTAACAGAAGAAGTCCAGGAAGTGACGAAACGTTAGGGACGTGTCGCACAGGAAGTGACGCATGCGCTCCACCAACCGAGGATCAGGCATAGTGCAGTTTGTTATCTTTGCTCAATGTTTATTAAATTTTGGTACGCATGGTTTTAAGGGGATGTTTGGATGGTTCAAATAAAGACGTTTAGCAGTATCACGCTATGTGAGCATTTTTGTTTCTTCTACATATCCTATTGGAACTACTGGGAATAATACTGACATCTGGTAGTCGCTTTGGATATTGATGCAGATTTACTACTATTAATCAAGGCTTTTATTGATCTGATTTCTGGTGAGTGAGTTTTCATTGGGGACCCCAGCACGTGGTGTATCGCTTGGTGAAAGGATTACTACCCTCACAGAATACATCTTGATTATTTATTGGTGGGACTCTGGCTATCAGATCAGTGTTTGAACTTTCTGAAATAGATTAAGAAAGAGACCCTGTTTAATTGGGGTGCACAGCGCTGCTGCAATACTGAAGAGACACTTTATATATTTATATATTTATAATTGTGTATTTATATATTTATCTAAAGAGATTGTTTCATTATTGCTATATACATTGTGCCTAGTATGCCTGTAAAATGGCGCAGTTTTCCCGTGTTTAGAACAGTACCACAGCAAAATGACATTT
The DNA here is from genome assembly GCF_042186555.1 of Aquarana catesbeiana. Classification (NCBI taxonomy): domain Eukaryota; kingdom Metazoa; phylum Chordata; class Amphibia; order Anura; family Ranidae; genus Aquarana; species Aquarana catesbeiana. The sequence continues at coordinate 737,909,237 of NC_133325.1, read as the reverse complement.
CTAAAGGAAAAAAGTAATTTAAAACTGATCGTGGCTGTAATGAATTGTCAGGTCTCGGCAATATAGATAAAACTCATTGAAAAAAATGGCATGGGTTCCCCCCAAGTCCATTACCAGGCCCTTTGGGTTTGGTATGAATATTAAGGGGAACCTCAAATCAAAAAAAAAATTGCGTGGGGGTCCCCCCGAAATTCATACCAGGCCCTTCATGTCTGTTATGGATATTAAGGGGAACCCTGTGCCAAATTTAAAAAAAATGGCAAAGGGGTCCCTCCAAAATTTTAAAGGGAACCCTGCGCCAAATTTGTAAAAATATGGTGTAGGGGTGCCCCCAAAATCCATACCAGACCCTTATCTAAGTATGCAACCTGGAAGGCCGCAGGAAAAGATGGGGGGACGAGAGAGTGCCCTCCCTTCTGAACCTTACCAGGCCACATACCCTCAACATGGGGAGGGTGCTTTGGAGTAGCCCTCCAAAGCAGCTTGTCCCCATGTTGATGGGCCTCATACCCACAACCCTTGCCTGGTGGTTGTTCGGGTCTGCGGGCAGGGGGCTTATTGGAATCTGGAAGCCCCCTTTAACAAGGGGACCCCCAGATCCCGACCTCCCCCTATGTGAATTGGCTGATGGGTACCCCTACCATTTCACAAAAAAGTGTCAAAAATAGTAAAAAAGACAAAAGACACTTTGGGACAAGTCCTTTATTAAAAAATTAAAAAATAAAAGTGTCCCGTGATATAGATCAATCTCACGCAGGCCGATGGACAGAAAAAAGAAAAAAACCTGCAATAGCTCCGCCTCCATGGAAGGCTTCCACCAAGTGACGCTTCTTCTCAGTGACAGCTGTTATATAGCTGAGGGCTGGGCCACCTGGTGATGTAAACGGGTGACCCCGCCCCCCTGACAATGCAGTTTTAAATGACTTTTTTCCTTTAGAAATGTCATTTTGCTGTGGTAATGTTCTAAACACAGGAAAACTGTGCCACTTTACAGGCATACTATAGATACCCCCCAGGCATGATATTTAAAGGAATATTTCATTTTTATTGTTTCACTTTAAGCATTATTAAAATCACTGCTCCTGAAAAAACAGCCATTTTTAAAACTTTTTTTTTCATTGATACATGTCCCCTGGGGCAGGACCCAGGTCCCCAAACACTTTTTATGACAATAACTTGCATATAAGCCTTTAAAATGAGCACTCTTGGTTTTTCATGTTAGTGTCCCATAGACTTTAATGGGGTTCCGCGGCTTTCGAATTTGCCGCGAAAACTGCATAATGTTCATTGTTTGCCAAATGTCCGAACAACCAAAGTTCGGCCCGAACTTATGCTCAGGCCAAACTGTTCACCCATCCCTAGTCGGGAGATAGCTCCACAATCTGATGGAATAGGGTGGCTGCTCTCTACTCTTCAATGAGTAAAAAGGTGCAAAACACTTGTGGCTCTATGGTTACCCAATGAACGTCCATAAATTTGTCCATAAAACATGAAATAAAAATATATATATAATCCATGCACTGAGGGCTGCCACCACGTAGGAATAGAAGCCAGATTCCAGCTGAGCTGAGAATAAACAAGGAAGAGAGGAAGAGAAGTTAAAAACCACTTTAGTAGAAACATACAAATGGCAACTCACATTTAAGGAGAATTAAAAATGCTTGTACCTACAGATGTGCCTTTTTAATTCTCCATATATGTGAGTTGCCATTTGTATGTTTCTATTAAAGTGTTTTTTTTAACTTCTACACTTAGAAGCACCTCTCTTCCTTGCTTATTCTCAGCTCTCTATTCTTCCATGATGGCGTTGTGCCTCACTCTCACTTTCTTTTTTTTTTCAAACAAATTTTATTGAAGTTTTACAGGTTTACAGCAATTGCAACAGTTGTATAACACAAAGACATCAAATAGAACCAATGTGAAATGTGCAGAGAGTAGAACAGCATGATCAGTGTAGGTCAGTGTCAAATCGTTGTCTTAGAGGTATATATTTGATTGGTTCCTGCTTAAGAGGGTGCGTCTGTAACCTTACATGGGAAAAGTGGTTAAGATGTAGATGAATAAGAAGTATTTTATACTCCTTTGTATTAGGGGTTAGGGGTATGTGCGTGAGGTGAGCTCTGTTGAAAGTATGGGCTTACACTGAACATTTTAGTGCCTGCCCCCGGTCACCCCTAAAGGGTTCTGTGTCCGGGGGGGGTGTGCATCTGTGTAACAGTGGTGCGGAGAAGGTTGTTTTGTCGTCCTGTGTGTGTGTGACTGTTTCATTGGTGGAAGGATCCCATGTATTTATAAGGTTGGGATGCTTCTAGCTGTACGAGCTGGTCTGTGAGAGCCTTACGGGTCTTGGTATGGAAAGTAGATAGTAGTAAAAGTCAGGTATCATAGTGAGTATGAGGAAAGGTATTGAAGGTGGGGAGGGGTGTGGAGGAAAGGTGGGGAGGCGGAGGTCCAAGGTGTAGTTGTCAGTGTTAGCTATGTATTGTTCTAAGAGGTAGAAGATTGTGTATTATTTAGAGTGGAGGTGTCCAAAGAGTCTCTAAAGTGAGACCAGCAAGCCCAGGTTTCCCTAAATTTTTTTGGAGCATCTCTTGATTGGTGTATGAGATTTTCCATTTCTGCCGTTCTATCGACCCTCTGAATCCACTCAGTAATCATGGGGATGTACTTCTCCAGTGTATTGGGACACATTGATTGGCCGCATTAATAAGGTGAAGCGTGAGGGATTTTTTGTAGGCTGAATTTGGGATAGATGTGTAGTGCAGGAGGAATTGCGCAGGTGTAAAATCAGGGATATGTGTTGTAATTTGACCGATTAGGTGGTGGATGTCAATCCAAAATGGTTGTATAAGTGGGCACTCCCACCATATATGGAGCATTGTGCCGTGCGCAATATTGCATCTCCAGCATATCGGGGGGAGACCAGGGTAGAATTTGTGAATTTTGTCTTGGTGTTCTATACCATTTTGAGAATATCTTATATCTACTTTCCTGTGTGGAGATGTTGATGGAACCTTTGTGTATATGATTGTATATGCACTCTCATTCCTCAGTGGTTAGGTCTAGGTGTAGGTCTGTTTCCCACTGTCTGACCAATTTGTCTTCTTTGATTTTATGTGTCGAGAAGAGAAGTGTGTAGATAGTCGAGATTAAGTGTCGTTGGGGTACTCCGCTATTGCAGATTAGGGATGAGCCAAACACCCCCTGGTTCGGTTCGCACCAGAACCTGCGAACGGACCGAAAATTTGCACGAACGTTAGAACCCCATTGACGTCTATGGGACTCAAACGTTCTAAATCAAAAGTGCTCATTTTAAAGGCTAATTTGCATGGTATTGTCCTAAAAAGGGTTTGGGGACCCGGGTCCTACCCCAGGGGACATGTATCAATGCAAAAAAAACTTTTAAAAACGGCTGTTTTTTCGGGAGCAGTGATTTAAATGATGCTTAAAGTAAAAAAAAGTGAAATATTCCTTTAAATATCGTACCTGGGGTGTGTCTATAGTATGCCTGTAAAGTGCCACGTGTTTCCCGTGTTTAGAACAGTTCCTGCACAAAATGTCATTTTTAAAGGAAAAAATCTCATTTAAAACTGCTTGCGGGTTTAATGTAATGTCGGGTCCTGGCAATATGGATGAAAATCAGTGAGACAAATGGCATGGGTACCCCCCAGTCCATTACCAGGCCCTTTGGGTCTTGTATGGATATTAAGGGGAACCCCGCACCCAAATTAAAATAAGGAAAGGTGTGGGGCCACCAGTCCCTATATACTCTGAACAGCAGTATACAGGCGGTGCAAACAAGACAGGGACTGTAGGTTTGTTGTTAAGTAGAATCTGTTTGTAATTTTGAACGGGTACATTTTTAACGTGTTTAGCTCCAGCCAAAAAATCTTTTTTAAGCTTTTTGGAAAACATAGGGAAGGGTTATCACCCCTGTGACATTTGTTTTGCTGTCTTTCCTCCTCTTCAGAAGATTTCATCTCACTTTTTGTCCCAATGACAAATGTTTTTTGAAAATTTGGGGTTTTTTGTGGAACAAGGATTGGAAAGCATCAGTGGAAAGGAGAAATGTTTTTCCCATATTAACTCTTACAGGAGAGAATTTCCTATGGGTAGATTTCATCTCACTTCCTGTTGTCTCCTTCCGTTTGCAAGTAGGAGTTGTTTGTAAGTTAGATGTTTGAAAGTAGGGGCCTCCCCTATATACTCAGCAGAAATTTGGGCCTTAGGTGTTGTTGTGGCCACAACACTGTTAGCCCTCACAGGGCCCTGCTTTGAAATATTAGATCAAGAATTGTAATTACATGCCCCTGTTGAACAAGGGCAGAAAAATTGGGCCTTTGGTGGTGGTGGTGCCACAACACTGTAAGTCCTCACTCGCTCTTGGTGGGTGCAGAAATGGGCCCTGCTGTGAAATATTAGATCAAGAATTGTAATTACATGCCCCTGTTGAACAAGGGCAGAAAATTGGGCCTTTGGTGGTGGTGGTGCTGGTGCCACAACACTGTAAGTCCTCACTCGCTCTTTGTGGGTGCAGAAATGGGCCCTGCTGTGAAATATTAGATCAAGAATTGTAATTACATGCCCCTGTTGAACAGGGGCTGAAAAATTAGGCCTTAGGCACTGGTGCTGGTGCCACAACACTGCAACCCCTCACAGATACTCTAGTTGGAACGCAGAAATTAGCCCTGCTGCAAAGTATTGCATCAAAAATTGTAATAACACACCTCTGTTAAACAGGGGCTGAAAAATTGGGCCTTAGGCACTGGTGCTGGTGCCACAACACTGCAACCACTCACAGATACTCTAGTTGGAACACAGAAATGAGCCCTGCTGCAAAGTATTGCATTAAAAATTGTAATTACACGCCCCTGTTAAACAGGGGCTGAAAAATTGGGCCTTATGCCCCGTACACAAGGTCGGACTTTGTTCGGACATTTCGACAACAAAATCCTAGGATTTTTTCCGACGGATGTTGGCTCAAACTTGTCTTGCATACACACGGTCACACAAAGTTGTCGGAAAATCCGATCGTTTTAAATGCGGTGACGTAAAACATGTACGTCGGGACTATAAACGGGGCAGTGGCCAATAGCTTTCATCTCTTTATTTATTCTGAGCATGCGTGGCACTTTGTCCGTCGGATTTGTGTACACACGATCGGAATTTCCGACAACGGATTTTGTTGTCGGAAAATTTTATCTCCTGCTCTCCAACTTTGTGTGTCAGAAAATCCGATGGAAAATGTCCGATGGAGCCCACACACGGTTGGAATTTCCGACAACACGCTCCGATTGGACATTTTCCATCGGAAAATCCGACCGTGTGTACGGGGCATTAGGCACTGGTGCTGGTGCCACAACACTGCAACCCCTCACAGATAGGGATGAGCCGAACACCCCCCTGTTCGGTTCGCACCAGAACATGCGAACAGGAAAAAAGTTCGTTCGAACACGCGAACACCGTTAAAGTCTATGGGAAACGAACATGAATAAACAAAAGTGCTAATTTTAAAGGCTAATATGCAAGTTATTGTCATAAAAAGTGTTTGGGGACCTGGGTCCTGCCCCAGGGGACATGGATCAATGCAAAAAAAAGTTTTAAAAACGGCCGTTTTTTCAGGAGCAGTGATTTTAATAATGCTTAAAGTCAAACAATAAAAGTGTAATATCCCTTTAAATTTCGTACCTGGGGGGTGTCTATAGTATGCCTGTAAAGGGGCGCATGTTTCCTGTGTTTAGAACAGTCTGACAGCAAAATGACATTTTGAAGGAAAAAACTCATTTAAAACTACCCGCGGCTATTGCATTGCCGACAATACACATAGAAGTTCATTGATAAAAACGGCATGGGAATTCCCCAAAGGGGAACCCCGAACCAAAATTAAAAAAAAAAAATGACGTGGGAGTCCTCCTAAATTCCATACCAGGCCCTTCAGGTCTGGTATGGATATTAAGGGGAACCCCGGCCAAAATTTAAAAAAAAAAATGACGTGGGGTTCCCCCTAAATTCCATACCAGACCCTTCAGGTCTGGTATGGATTTTAAGGGGAACCCCGCGCCAAAAAAAAAAAAAAAAAAACGGCGTGGGGTCCCCCCAAAAATCCATACCAGACCCTTATCCGAGCACGCAACCTGGCAGGCCGCAGGAAAAGAGGGGGGGATGAGAGTGCGGCCCCCCCTCCCTCCTGAACCATACCAGGCCACATGCCCTCAACATTGGGAGGGTGCTTTGGGGTAGCCCCCCAAAACACCTTGTCCCCATGTTGATGAGGACAAGGGCCTCATCCCCACAACCCTGGCCGGTGGTTGTGGGGGTCTGCGGGCGGGGGGCTTATCGGAATCTGGAAGCCCCCTTTAACAAGGTGACCCCCAGATCCTGGCCCCCCCCTGTGTGAAATGGTAAGGGGGTACCCTACCATTTCACGAAAAAAGTGTCAAAAATGTTAAAAATGACAAGAGACAGTTTTTGACAATTCCTTTATTTAAATGCTTCTTCTTTCTTCTATCTTCCTTCATCTTCTGGTACTTCCGGCTCTTCTGGTTCTTCCTCCGGCATTCTCGTCCAGCATCTCCTTCGCGGCGTCTTCTATCTTCTTCTCCTCGGGCCGCTCCGCACCCATGGCATGGGGGGGAGGCTCCCGCTCTTCTCTTCTTCTTTTCTTCTCTTCTTCTCTTCTTCATTTTCTTCTCCGGGCCGCTCCGCAATCCATGCTGGCATGGAGGGAGGCTCCCGCTGTGTGACGGCGCTCCTCGTCTGACAGTTCTTAAATAACGGGGGGGCGGGGCCACCCGGTGACCCCGCCCCACTCTGACGCACGGTGACTTGACGGGACTTCCCTGTGACATCACGGGGAATGCCACAGGGAAGTCCCGTCATGTCCCGTGCGTCAGAGGGGGGCGGGGTCACCGGGTGGCCCCGCCCCCGTTATTTAAGAACTGTCAGACGAGGAGCGCCGTCACACAGCGGGAGCCTCCCTCCATGCCAGCATGGATTGCGGAGAAGAAAATGAAGAAGAGAAGAAGAGAAGAAAAGAAGAAGAGAAGAGCGGGAGCCTCCCCCCCCATGCCATGGGTGCGGAGCGGCCCGAGGAGAAGAAGATAGAAGACGCCGCGGAGGAGATGCTGGACGAGAACGCCGGAGGAAGAACCAGAAGAGCCAGAAGAACCAGAAGATGAAGGAAGATAGAAGAAAAAAGAAGCATTTAAATAAAGGAATTGTCAAAAACTGTCTCTTGTCATTTTTAACATTTTTGACACTTTTTTCGTGAAATGGTAGGGGTATAAGTACCCCCTTACCATTTCACACAGGGGGGGGCCGGGATCTGGGGGTCACCTTGTTAAAGGGGGCTTCCAGATTCCGATAAGCCCCCCGCCCGCAGACCCCCACAACCACCGGCCAGGGTTGTGGGGATGAGGCCCTTGTCCTCATCAACATGGGGACAAGGTGTTTTGGGGGGCTACCCCAAAGCACCCTCCCAATGTTGAGGGCATGTGGCCTGGTACGGTTCAGGAGGGAGGGGGGGCCGCACTCTCGTCCCCCCCTCTTTTCCTGCGGCCTGCCAGGTTGCGTGCTCGGATAAGGGTCTGGTATGGATTTTTGGGGGGACCCCACGCCGTTTTTTTTTTTTTTTGGCGCGGGGTTCCCCTTAAAATCCATACCAGACCTGAAGGGTCTGGTATGGAATTTAGGGGGAACCCCACGTCATTTTTTTTTAAATTTTGGTCGGGGTTCCCCTTAATATCCATATCAGACCTGAAGGGCCTGGTATGGAATTTAGGGGGACTCCCACGTCATTTTTTTTTTTTTTTATTTTGGTTCGGGGTTCCCCTTTGGGGAATTCCCATGCCGTTTTTATCAATGAACTTCTATGTGTATTGTCGGCAATGCAATAGCCGCGGGTAGTTTTAAATTAGTTTTTTCCTTCAAAATGTCATTTTGCTGTCAGACTGTTCTAAACACAGGAAACATGCGCCCCTTTACAGGCATACTATAGACACCCCCCAGGTACGAAATTTAAAGGGATATTACACTTTTATTGATTGACTTTAAGCATTATTAAAATCACTGCTCCTGAAAAAACGGCCGTTTTTAAAACTTTTTTTTGCATTGATCCATGTCCCCTGGGGCAGGACCCAGGTCCCCAAACACTTTTTATGACAATAACTTGCATATTAGCCTTTAAAATTAGCACTTTTGATTTCTCCCATAGACTTTTAAAGGGTGTTCCGCGGCATTCGAATTTGCCGCGAACACCCCAAATTGTTCGCTGTTCGGCGAACTTGCGAACAGCCAATGTTCGAGTCGAACATGAGTTCGACTCGAACTCGAAGCTCATCCCTACTCACAGATACTCTAGTTGTAACGCAGAAACGAGCCCTGCTGCAAAGTATTGCATCAAAAATTGTAATTACACGCCCCTGTTAAACAGGGGCTGAAAAATTGGGCCTTAGGCACTGGTGGTGGCGCCCAGAACCAAAAATGTTCTTACAAGCTATCAGCATGATGATTGAGGAGGAAGAGGATAATTACTCAGGGATAGTCACTCAGCATCACCATAGGCAGTCTTGAAGGGATCTGAGATTTCAAAAAAAATTATTCGGTTACATCAGCATCAGGTGCTAGGTAGCTGGTGGTGATCCAAGACTGATTCATTTTTATGAAGGTCAGTCGATCGACTGAGTCGGTGGACAGACGCACCCTGTGATCGGTTACAAAGCCTCCAGCAGCACTGAATGTGCGTTCCGAAAGAACGCTGGATGCAGGACAGGCCAGTAGCTCAATTGCATACTGTGCAAGCTCTGGCCAGTGATCCATCCTCAAGACCCAGTAACCCAGAGGATTTTCGGTGGAAAAGGTGTCCAAGTCAGATCTTGCCCCTAGGTATTCCTGCACCATGTAAAACAGACGCTGGCGATGGTTGCTGGAACCGATCATACCTTGGGGCTGCGGACCAAAAAATTGTCTGAACGCATTGGTCAGACGGCCACCTTCTCCACCGCTCCTTCTTTGACTGACCAAAGCCTCAGCAACACGTTGTCCAGAAACAGGAGTTTGTAACCTCCCAGTCTCTGGGAACGCGTTGCACAGACCTTTCTGCAAGCCCTCCCGAAGATGTTTCATCCTCTGCTCCCTCTGCGATGGCAAGATAAGGTCCGCAACCTTACCCTTGTAATGTGGATCAAGGAGGGTTGCCAGCCAGTATTGGTCCTTCTCCTTGATACCACGAATACGAGGATCCTTACGCAGGCTTTGCAGGATCAGGGAAGCCATGCAGCGTAGGTTTGCTGAGGCATTCGGTCCGGAGTCCTCTGGGTCACTAAGGACGACATGGTCCGCAGCCACCTCCTCCCAGCCACATACAAGTCCATGTGTTTCTTGGGACTGATCCCTTAAAGACTGCTGCTGATGCTGAGTGCCGGGCTCCACCTCCATACTGACACAATCTTCCTCCTCCTCCTCCTCTTCCTGTGTGATCGGCGGGCACGCAGGAACACTGTCTGGATAAAGGGGGCCTTGAGAGCTAAGGAAGTCCTCCTCTTCCTGCCTCTGTTCTGCCTCAAGTGCCCTGTCCATTATTCCACGCAGCGTGTGCTCCACGTCACTGATGCATGCACTGTCACTGCTCACCATCCTCGTGGCCTCCTCAAATGGTGGCAGGACAGTGCATGCATCCCTGATCATGGCCCACTGGTGTGGGGAAAAAAAACAAGCTCCCCTGACCCTGTCCTGGTGCCATAGTCGCACAGGTACTCATTGATGGCCCTCTGCTGCATGTGCAGCCGCTGCAGCATGGCCAACGCTGAGTTCCACCTTGTGGGCATGTCACAGATTAGGCGGTTCTTGGGCAGGTTAAACTCCTTTTTGAGGTCCGTCAGCCGAGCACTTGCATTATATGACCAGCGGAAATGCACACAGACTTTCCTGGCCTGCCTCAGGACATCCTGTAAGCCCGGGTACCTGCCCAAGAACCGCTGCACCACCAAGTTAAGGACGTGAGCCAAACAGGGCACATGGGTCATTTGTCCCTGTCGGAGGGCAGAGAGGAGGTTGATGCCATTGTCGCAAACCACCATTCCTGCCTTAAGTTGGCGTGGCATCAACCACCTCTGAACCTGCCTCTGCAGAGCTGACAGAACCTCTGCCCCAGTGTGGCTCCTGTCCCCCAAGCACACCAGCTCAAGAACCACATGGCATCTTTTGGCCTGCGTACTTGCGTAGCCCCTCAAATGGCTACGGAGCACCGCTGGTTTTGAGGACAAAGCACAGGAAGAGGCCATGGAGGAAGAAGAAGAGGAGGGGTGGAGGAGAGAGGGGTGTCACAATCATTAGCATTTTGGAGGCGTGGTGGCGGAACAACCTCCAACACTACTGCACCTTGTCCTGCATCCTTCCCAGCTGCCAGCAGAGTCACCCAATGCGCCATGAAACTCAGGTAACGTCCCTGTCCATGCCTGCTGGACCATGAGTCAGCGGTAATATGCACCTTACCGCTGACTGCCCTGTCCAGCGAGGCATGGACATTGCCTTCCACATGCCGGTAGAGAGCCGGAATTGCCTTCCGTGAGAAAAAGTGGCATTTGGGTACCTGCCACTGAGGAACCGCACATTCCACAAACTCACGGAAGGGGGCAGAGTCTACCAACTGAAAAGGCAGCAGTTGAAGTGCTAGCAATTTTGCCAAGCTAGCATTCAACCGCTGGGCATGTGGATGGCTGGGAGCAAACTTCTTTCGGCGGTGCAGCAGCTGGGGCAGGGACATTTGCCTGGTACAATCTGACGTCGGTGTACCAAAAGCAGATTGCCCACAAGTACTTGGCTGTGACACACTTAATTCTACACCTTCATTCCTCTCAGTGCAGGTCTCAGAGAGGACTGAAGGTATAGTGGGGTTGGAGATCTCAGCTGATGAGGAGCAAGGAGAGGTCCTCTTTGTTCTTTGGTGTGGGTCTTTTAGATACGCTTGCCAACGAACTGCATGGCAGGTCAACATATATCTGGTCAAGCATGTGGTACCCAAGCGGGAGATGTTTTGGCCATGCGAGATACGCTTGAGACATATGTTGCAAATAGCAGCGGTGCGATCTGATGCACTCGTCTCAAAAAAGGCCCACACCAAAGAACTTTTTGAATAACACGCAGACTGCAGTGCCCTACACATGTGGAGCTTTGGGGTGTGATGCAGTCAAGGTGCTGCCCTTAGGCTGGCCCCTGGAGGGCATCCTGCCTCGTTGGTGATGTGCCGCCTCCTCCTCCTCCTCTCTCCTATCAGGCACCCACGTTGAGTCAGTGACCTCATCATCCCCTCCCTCCTCATCACTGAAGCAAACCTGGCAGTATGCTGCAGCAGGGGGAGCATGACTGCCAGATTGCTGTCCTTCTTGGGCACCCCCTCTGTCCGTGCTCACGTTACTGCCTTCATCGAGCTCAGTATCACCATCAGAGCCTAACAAACGTTGGGCATCCTCCTGTAGCATGTACCCAACACTGTGGTCAAACAGTTCGAGGGACTCCTCAGGAGGACATGGTGGGGCTAGGGAAGGAGTCACTGATGACATTGAGCCAAGGGAAGAGGCCGCTGCTTTGCCAGACAAAGTACCCTGGGCATGGGTGAGAGAGGATGAGGAGGATGAGGACGGCTTGGTCATCCACTCGACCAAGTCTTCCACATGTTGCGGCTCAACAGGGCCAGCTGCCGAAAAAAAGGTCAAGCGTGTCCCACGGCCACGTGCTGATGAGGATGCACCGTCTCCACGACCAGCACTAGACACAGAGCCTGCTTGCCCTCTCTTATTGGCTTGTGACTGTCTGCCTCTCCTTCTTGGCCTTCCAGACATACTAATGGCCTGTAGCTGCACTAAGCTGGGATATATATATATATATATATATATATATATATATATATATATATGTACTGATACTGCAGCTAGCAAAATCAACTGCCTGCCTGTAGTATGAGAACACCACCAACCTTCTACAGGTAGCTTTAGCTGAAAACTGTGCAGAGCTTGCAAAAAACTAACTTGTAGCTTTTTTAGCTGCCTGCGGTAGTGATAGGATCAGGAAAACACCAACAACCTACTACAGGTAGCTTTAGCTGAACACTGTGCAAAGCTCGCAAAAAAATAACTTGTAGGTTTAACTGAACGCTCTGAGGTGGACGCACCGCACTAACTTGTAGTTTTAGCTGAACACTGTGAGCAGGACGCGCCGCACTAACTTGTAGGTTTAGCTGAACACTGTGAGCAGGACGCACCACACTAAGTTGTAGTTTTAGCTGAACACTGTGAGCAGGACGCACCGCACTAACTTCTAGGTTTAGCTGAACACTGTGAGGTGGACGCACCATGCTAACTTGTAGCTTTAGATGAACACTGTGCAGAGGTCTCACTACACTAACTTGTAGGTTTAGCTGAACACTGTGAGCAGGACGCACAGCACTAACTTGTAGTTTTAGCTGAACACTGAGAGCAGGACGCACCGCACTAACTTCTAGGTTTAGCTGAACACTGTGAGGTGGACGCACTACACTAACTTGTAGTTTTAGCTGAACACTGTGAGCAGGACGCACTGCACTAACTTGTAGTTTTAGCTGAACACTGTGAGCAGGACGCACCGCACTAACTTGTAGGTTTAGCTGAACACTGTGAGGTGGACGCACCACACTAACTTGTAGTTTTAGCTGAACACTGTGAGCAGGATGCACTGCACTATCTTGTAGCTTTAGATGGACACTGTGCAGAGGTCTCACTACACTAACTTGTAGGTTTAGCTGAACACTGTGAGCAGGACGCACCGCACTAACTTGTAGGTTTAGCTGAACACTGTGAGCAGGACGCACCGCACTAACTTGTAGGTTTAGCTGAACACTGTGAGGTGGACGCACCACACTAACTTGTAATTTTAGCTGAACACTGTGAGCAGGATGCACTGCACTAACTTGTAGCTTTAGATGAACACTGTGCAGAGGTCTCACTACACTAACTTGTAGGTTTAGCTGAACACTGTGAGCAGGACGCACCGCACTAACTTGTAGGTTTAGCTGAACACTGTGAGGTGGATGCACCACACTAACTTGTAGTTTTAGCTGAACACTGTGAGCAGGACACACCGCACTAACTTCTAGGTTTAGCTGAACACTGTGAGGTGAACTCACCACACTAACTTGTAGTTTTAGCTGAACACTGTGAGCAGGACGCACTGCACTAACTTGTAGCTTTAGATGAACACTGTGCAGAGGTCTCACTACACTAACTTGTAGGTTTAGCTGAACACTGTGAGCAGGACGCACAGCACTAACTTGTAGTTTTAGCTGAACACTGTGAGCAGGACTAACCGCACTAACTTCTAGGTTTAGCTGAACACTGTGAGGTGGACGCACTACACTAACTTGTAGTTTTAGCTGAACACTGTGAGCAGGACGCACCGCACTAACTTGTAGTTTTAGCTGAACACTGTGAGCAGGACGCACCGCACTAACTTGTAGGTTTAGCTGAACATTGTGAGGTGGACGCACCACACTAACTTGTAGTTTTAGCTGAACACTGTGAGCAGGATGCACTGCACTATCTTGTAGCTTTAGATGAACACTGTGCAGAGGTCTCACTACACTAACTTGTAGGTTTAGCTGAACACTGTGAGCAGGACGCACCGCACTAACTTCTAGGTTTAGCTGAACACTGTGAGGTGGACGCACCGCACTAACTTGTAGGTTTAGCTGAACACTGTGAGGTGGACACACCCCACTAACTTGTAGGTTTAGCTGAACACTGTGAGCAGAACGCACCCCACTAACTTGTAGATTTAGCTGAACACTGTGAACAGGACACACTGCACTAACTGTAAATAGTCTAGCTGCCTGATTGTGGTACTAATAGGATCAAAAGAATACCAGCAATTTTTTTCAGGTAGCTGTAAATACTGTAACAAGACAAGCCTGCCTGTCAGTAAGAAGATAACAGGAACGGATCTAGCTGAACACTGTGAGCAGGACGCACTGCACTAACTTGTAGCTTTAAATGAACACTGTGCAGAGGTCTCACTACACTAACTTGTAGGTTTAGCTGAACACTGTGAGCAGGACGCACGGCACTAACTTGTAGTTTTAGCTGAACACTGTGAGCAGGACGCACCGCACTAACTTCTAGGTTCAGCTGAACGCTGTGAGGTGGACGCACCGCACTAACTTGTAGTTTTAGCTGAACACTGTGAGCAGGACGCACCGCACTAACTTGTAGGTTTAGCTTAACACTGTGAGGTGGACGCAGCACACTAAGTTGTAGTTTTAGCTGAACACTGTGAGCAGGACGCACCGCACTAACTTCTAGGTTTAGCTGAACACTGTGAGGTGGACGCACCACACTAACTTGTAGTTTTAGCTGAACACTGTGAGCAGGACACACTGCACTAACTTTTAGCTTTAGATGAACACTGTGCAGAGGTCTCACTACACTAACTTGTAGGTTTAGCTGAACACTGTGAGCAGGACGCACAGCACTAACTTGTAGTTTTAGCTGAACACTGAGAGCAGGACGCACCGCACTAACTTCTAGGTTTAGCTGAACACTGTGAGGTGGACGCACTACACTAACTTGTAGTTTTAGCTGAACACTGTGAGCAGGACGCACTGCACTAACTTGTAGTTTTAGCTGAACACTGTGAGCAGGACTCACCGCACTAACTTGTAGGTTTAGCTGAACACTGTGAGGTGGACGCACCACACTAACTTGTAGTTTTAGCTGAACACTGTGAGCAGGATGCACTGCACTATCTTGTAGCTTTAGATGAACACTGTGCAGAGGTCTCACTACACTAACTTGTAGGTTTAGCTGAACACTGTGAGCAGGACGCACCGCACTAACTTCTAGGTTTAGCTGAACACTGTGAGGTGGACGCACCGCACTAACTTGTAGGTTTAGCTGAACACTGTGAGGTGGACGCACCACACTAACTTGTAGTTTTAGCTGAACACTGTGAGCAGGATGCACTGCACTAACTTGTAGCTTTAGATGAACACTGTGCAGAGGTCTCACTACACTAACTTGTAGGTTTAGCTGAACACTGTGAGCAGGACGCACCGCACTAACTTGTAGGTTTAGCTGAACACTGTGAGGTGGATGCACCACACTAACTTGTAGTTTTAGCTGAACACTGTGAGCAGGACACACCGCACTAACTTCTAGGTTTAGCTGAACACTGTGAGGTGGACTCACCACACTAACTTGTAGTTTTAGCTGAACACTGTGAGCAGGAAGCACTGCACTAACTTGTAGCTTTAGATGAACACTGTGCAGAGGTCTCACTACACTAACTTGTAGGTTTAGCTGAACACTTTGAGCAGGACGCACAGCACTAACTTGTAGTTTTAGCTGAACACTGTGAGCAGGACTAACCGCACTAACTTCTAGGTTTAGCTGAACACTGTGAGGTGGACGCACTACACTAACTTGTAGTTTTAGCTGAACACTGTGAGCAGGACGCACCGCACTAACTTGTAGTTTTAGCTGAACACTGTGAGCAGGACGCACCGCACTAACTTGTAGGTTTAGCTGAACATTGTGAGGTGGACGCACCACACTAACTTGTAGTTTTAGCTGAACACTGTGAGCAGGATGCACTGCACTATCTTGTAGCTTTAGATGAACACTGTGCAGAGGTCTCACTACACTAACTTGTAGGTTTAGCTGAACACTGTGAGCAGGACGCACCACACTAACTTCTAGGTTTAGCTGAACACTGTGAGGTGGACGCACCGCACTAACTTGTAGGTTTAGCTGAACACTGTGAGGTGGACACACCCCACTAACTTGTAGGTTTAGCTGAACACTGTGAGCAGAACGCACCCCACTAACTTGTAGATTTAGCTGAACACTGTGAACAGGACACACTGCACTAACTGTAAATAGCTGAACATTGTGAGGTGGACGCACCACACTAACTTGTAGTTTTAGCTGAACACTGTGAGCAGGATGCACTGCACTATCTTGTAGCTTTAGATGAACACTGTGCAGAGGTCTCACTACACTAACTTGTAGGTTTAGCTGAACACTGTGAGGTGGACGCACCGCACTAACTTGTAGTTTTAGCTGAACACTGTGAGCAGGACGCACCGCACTAACTTGTAGGTTTAGCTGAACACTGTAAGGTGGACGCACCACACTAACTTGTAGGTTTAGCTGAACACTGTGAGCAGGATGCACCACACTAACTTGTAGGTTTAGCTGAACACTGTGAGCAGGACGCACCCCACTAACTTGTAGTTTTAGCTGTACACTGTGAGCAGGACGCACTGCACTAACTGTAAATAGTCTAGCTGCCTTACTGTGGTACTAATAGGATCAAAGAACACCAGCAATTTTCTTCAGGTAGCTGTAAATACTGTAACAAGACAAGCCTGCCTGTCAGTAAGAAGATAACAGGAACGGATCTAGCTAAACTGAGTACAGTGTATATATATATATATATATATATATATATGCAACACCTGGGATGCATATATATATATATACACAATACACTGTAAGTGCAGCTAACTGACTGACTGTTCTGCCTAATCTATCTAACTCAAATCAAATGACACTGTCTGTCTCTCTCTCTCTCTATCTATGAACGCCGGAACACACACTACACAGGGCCACCGTGCAGGCGGCCTTATATAGTGTGGGGCGTGTACTAAATCCCCTGAGCCATAATTGGCCAAAGCCTCCTTGGCTTTGGCCAATTACGGCTCTCTGTTCAGACGGCGCTGTGATTGGCCAAGCATGCGGGTCATAGTGCATGCTTGGCCAATCATCAGCCAGCAATGCACTGCTATGCCGCAGTAAATTATGGGCCGTGACGCGCCACACAAATTTGGCGCGAACGGCCCATATCGTTCGCAATTCGGCAAATGGGAGAACAGACGATGTTCGAGTCGAACATGGGTTCGACTCGAACACGAAGCTCATCCCTATTGCAGATGATTTCAAAGGGTGTGAGCTCTCGATGCCAGAGTGTGTTATCGGATCAGTTAAAAAGAGGAGGATATCATCTGCATAGGCTGCTACCTTATATTGTTTATGGTTGATTTCAAGGCCTTTAATATCCGAGTTATCTCTGAGTCTGTGGAGTAGGGGTTCCATGGTGAGTATGAAAATTAAGGGGGACAGAGGACAACCCTGTCTGGCACCATACCCGACAGGCGACCGTTAACTCTAATTCTAGCTGTAGGGGATGAATACAGGGCAAGAATCATCTGAAGTAGGCATTGTGGTATGCCCAGCACTCGGAGCGTTGCCTCCATATAATCCCAGGCCACCCTGTCAAACACCTTCTCCGCATCCAGGGACAGGAAAAAGCCCTGAGTAGAGGTAATGGAAAGCCAATGGTGAATATGCAAAGCTTTTGTGGTGTTATCCCTGGCCTCCCTGCCAGGGACAAAACCAACTTGGTCCAAGGAGACCAGTCTGGGGATCAGAGGAAGGATTCGGTTTGCTAGCGTTTTGGCGTAGAGTTTTACGTCCACGTTTAGGAGTGATATGGGGCGGTAATTGGGTACCATTGTGGTGTCTTTGTCAGGTTTTGGAAGAAGGGTAATATGAGATTCTAAGAGTTCTTTGCTGGCTAAACTGGAGGGTGTTAAGCTATTAAAGGCCTTGACCAGTTTGGGTATAAGTGTGTTGGGGAAGGACTTGTAGTAACTGACCGTCAGGCCGTCTGGTACTGGGCTCTTTCCAGACTTTAATTGTTTCAGAGCATTTAGGGTCTCTTCTACAGTCAGTGGTATGTCTAGATCTGAGGCTTCCTCAGAAGTGAGAGGAGAGGGAGAATATTGTTGTAGGAAGTTTTGGATCGCTGTCATCCTATCGTAGTTTGTATAGTTTGGAAAAGTATTTCACGAATTGGTCTGCTATGTCTTCTGATGTCGTTAAGGTGTTGCCCTGCGGGGTCTTTGAGCATGTGGATAGTGTGCGCAGCTTTCTTAACCTGTAAGGCTCTGGCTAACAGTCTCCCAGATTTATTGCCAAATTCGTAGAAGACCTTTTAGGTTAGTGCGTATTTACGTTTTAATGTCATCCGTAGTTCTCCCAAAAGTTCCTCCCTAGTTTGTATCAATTCGGTCAGGGCTTCAGTGGCTAGGGACGTCTTGTGCTTTTGTTCCAGAATATGGATACGTTTAGTGAGTTCCTCAACGCGTGTTTTCCTGATTTTGTTCCTTTTGGCGGCCAATGAAATGAAATATTCTCTAATTACACATTTGTGTGCCGCCCAGATTGTGGTTGGAGAGGAGTCCCATTGAATGTTTTCAGTAAAGTAATGTGTAATGTTCTTGGATATTGTCTGGGAAGCGTCTGTGTCAGTAAGTAATGAACCGTCGAGACGCCAGATTTGCGGTCTGGCCATTGTGGTGGAGAGAATTAGGGTCATGGTGATAGGATTATGATCCGATAGGATCATAAGTTCAATGGTTGCTTCAGTGAGTTAGGAAAGATCATCTTGGGAGATAAAGAGGTGGTCTATTCTCGAGTACTTGTTATGTGGTGGGGAGAAAAAGGTGAAGCCCTCATCTTTAGGATGTAGTGTACGCCAAGTGTCATGTAGCAGCAAGTCGCTTAATTGAGATTTGATTGCTCGTAGGGCTTTGTATGTTAGCGATGACAGTCCATTGGAAGTGTCAAGGGGGGTTCAAGGCTACATTGAAATCTCTGCCAACGATTAAAGTACCCGAGTAGAATGTCAATAGTTGTTGGAGAGTTGTGCGGAAGAAAGCAATTTGTTGTATATTTGGTGCATAGAGATTTACAATGGTCAAAGGTCTATTGTGTAGTGTCCCTTTTATAAAAATAAACCTTCCATGAGGATCCCTTTGGACTTCTGTTACGTGGATTGGGCAATGTTGAGACATTAAAATGGAAACCCCCTTGGACTTGGCGTCCTTGTTTGATGCATGGTACACTAGCGGAAAGTGTTTATTATGTAGTTTAGGAATGCAGTCTGTTCTAAAGTGCGTTTCTTGGATAAGTGCAACCTGAGTTTTTGATTTCAGCAGAGAAGAGAGTAAGTGTGAGTGCTTTTCAGGCGTGTTAAGACCACGTATGTTTATATAGCAAAGTTTGAATTGGGCTTGCGATCGCGCCTTACCGTGTGAGTAGGTGGGGGGACACATTTTCTCCACCGGGAGTGGGTGTAGGTGGGGAGCAGAGGGTGGTCAGGTATGGGAGAGTGTGATCAGCAGCAGATTATGATAGACTTAAGCCTGTCATAGTGAGCACTATGGGATTACTGATGAGGCAGTATGGGAACTATCCGTTCGCCTCAATAGTGGGGGGGATCAGTAGTGTACAGAGCGGAACCAGCATGTACACTATATTTCACGGTATTGCACTGTGCTCCATCACTGCGTGGGGATTGGCAAGTACCTAACAAGGGAGAGTGTCCAAAAATCATGGGTGACCCGCTACCACCCTACCATGTAAAGAAATGAAGAAGGTAGTGGATATTTCCTTAAGGTATAGAGAGGTTATGGGGTATACCTCATATGCACGTAGAGGTAAAAAGAATGGGCTGTGTGTATTAAGAGCGGTTGAGAAAATCGAGAGCATATAACCCGCATGTGTAGGTCTATTGTTAGTAAGCCCAACCTCCCATATGGGGAGTGTGTGCTTGTTGCTCCTGTAGTTTCCTGACCTCCAGGAAGCCATTAGTGAATAGTCTAGGGCTAGTGATGCATAGTAATAAATGTGTAGTAAGTAAGAAAATTCTAACCATCGAAACTAACATTGCAATTATCATAGTAATATCAATTATCATAACTCAACAGTTAAAGTAACTTATAGTAAGAGCACTACTCAAGGAAAGAAAAGTCCTCGGCATTGTATTAGCTGGCATAGACCAGGTGTGCAACCATTCATATCTTATAGGTTTAGTACTGGACTCCAGACACCCATATGTAGTTTAGTATCAAGGTGGTCGTTGACCAGGCAACATTTGTCCTGTACTCATCGAGTTCAAAAAGTGTGAGAGGGCCAGGTGTGATAGTCCAGCGTAACTAGGCAAGTCTGCTAGATAGGGCATTGTAGATGGCAAGATCCCTGTGGTTCAGCGACAATTCCAGAGATATAAGTGGTGTTGATAGTGCCGTGTACTACTTCGAGTGGGTCATCTGGCAGATAGGCGGCCCAACATGGAGCAATAGGGGAGCTCCCCATGGTGTTGCTGTAGGTGATGGTGAGCAGCAAGCGATGCCGCAGCCGGTAAAGAGGCAAAACTCCGATGTCATAAGACTGGTGAGTAATAGCTTCCATTTCATGAGGCTGCTAGTTGATGGAGCCTGCTTCTGGGTACAGCTGTATTGTCGAGAGAACAGACGGGGTGATGTGGTAGTGATGAGCAGGCTGGGGTCTGTGAGTCGTGCTACTGCCTGGATGGGACGCGACCAGTCGAAATCCTGTTGAATGTGCAGACGTCATCCTTGTTAGCAGAGAGTTACGGGTATTGTAGTTTAGGGTATATGACTGGTTTTCAATGCCTCTCTCGATGGGATGTAGTTTTCAAACAGCCATAATGTGAGGGGGGACCATTAAAAGTGGGAACATATATTCAGAGGAGCACTGCAGTCTAATAGATAGTCATATTGATGCCCACAGCTTAATTCGTAAAATAAAAATAACAATTAAACGGAACAAAAGAAAACTTGAATGGACTGAACGTGGCTCAACAGCGATGTCAAAGTATTGAGTACCTTTAGGGGAGTCTAGCGATCTCCTCATTCCAGGGGAGGAGGAAGGACTAAAAGCTTGATGTATGCTGTGGGAGGTATTGCGACTGCCCGAAGCTGAGGGAGAATGGTATCTGGTATTCTGTGCCTCCATAGGTTCTTTGGGTGAGTGCTCCCTTCTCGAGTGGCAAAAGCCTGCGTACCAGTTGGGTAACTCTACCAGCGGGATATTCAGGGTGGCACAGAATTGCGGAAGGTCTTCAGGCACTTTCAGAAGCGATGTGCGGCTGTGCGCCGTGGCCGAGAGGCAGAAAGGGAACTTCCATTTGTATGGAATGTTTTTAGTGCGGAGGGTGTCCAGCAGGGGTCGCAAGTCTCGACGATGCTGCAATGTGATGCCAGAAAGATCCTGATAAATTTGGATGGCCTTCCCCTCATGTATGATTTGAGGTTTACTTCTAGCCTGCCTGAGGATCTCCTCTTTGAGTTAAAATCAACTACACAGCATACGATGTCCCTTGGGGGGTCCGTCTCTTTCCCTTTGGGTCTTAGTGTGCTGTGTATTCTTTCCATCTCGATGGGGGTTTGGGGGGATCTGTGCAGAAGGCCATTGAACAGGGCCATGACTGAGGGCGATATTTGTGCCAATTCAATCATTTCTGGTAGACCTCTGACTCTCAAATTGTGGCGTCTGCCCCTATTGTCAAGGTCTTCTAAGTGCATTTGCATATCCCTCATTTGGAGTGTATGTGTATCCACATGATGTGTGGTTTGTTTAAGCTGCAAGTCCTGGCGCTCTGCTTGTCTTTCCACAGCTTGCACTCTGTCAGTGAGTGTGCGTATATCTAGTCTGAGTTCAGAGATGGCTGCCGAGAGGGTGTCCTTTATATCTGCGGCAATGGTCTGCAGATCATGGATATTCAGATGAGGTTGTGGGCTCTCTGCTGTATCCTCCAGGTAAGAGGAGAGTGACGGAAGGATGTTGGGTGGTGTCCCCATCAGTGGGGGAGCCGCGGCTTGTGAGGTCCTATGGCGGGAAGACGCCATGTTCCCCCTGCCCGAGTGGAACATTTCGGGGATATTGTGTCCCAGAGTCTCAGATTGTGTCTGGGGCGAACAGGAACGGGAGGCGGAGGAGGTCCGGGATACAGTCCCCATCTGGGAGGCTGGTTTCAGAATGAGTTTACCTCCGTTAGGTTGAAATCAGGACGAGTGGCAGCGGGAGCTCTAGAGCTAAGCATCCATCTTCTTGTCAGGGCAGACCATGCCCCCCACCCTCACTTTCTTCCTCTGCTCTATCGTGCACCCAGTCACATCAGTGACTTCATCTTTATCATCCCCTTCATCCTCATCATCACTGGAGCCAACTTGGCAATACACTGCGGCTGGGGGAACATGACTGCCAATTTGTTGTTTATCAGTGTTCTCCCCTCTCTGTTCCTACCTTCCTCAAATGCAGAACCAACATCAGAATCAATCAAGTAATGCCATGAATCTGGGGCTATGCCTGGAGTAGCGGTGGACAAGAAGGCAGAATAAGCCACTCTGGTAGCTGTGGTGGACTGCTTGTATGCTAGAGGATGAGAAGAATGAGAATGGTTTAGTAAGCCAATTCACCACCTCCTCTGCATGCTGTAGCTGGATTACATGGGCGACATCACTAAACAGAGAAAATGGAACCCTGCCTAAAGACAGACCACATCCACCTTTGCCTGTGGACGCATATGCTGCTGGGCCCCTCAAAGTGGAATGGGAATGTCTGCCTCTCCTTGTTGGCCTCCCAGACATGAGGGGGGTTTATTACCAAAATGTAATAGAGACGGGGAAATGTGTAATTGAATGCACTTTAATCAATGGTAAGTGGTGTTTGGTGCACTTTAACCTGAGGACTGCCACTGACAGAAATGTCAAAACTATAAAAAAATTAAAAAGGGGGGACAACAGTGCAGCAGTCAGAAAAACTGCAGCTCATAATTTCAAAAAAGGGGGAAGGCACAGGACAAAAAAAACAAAAAAACATGCAGCAACCAAAAAAGGGAATATCAAATCCAAGATGTGATACATGATTATTAAAATCCAATTTATGAAAGAAATGCAAATAAAGTCCATAAAAACAGTTCATAAAAAATCCAATGCACGTGCACTAATCTTAATGCTTAGTGCTCAGAATTCCATGCTCAAGTGCCATCCAGTGACCCCCCCCGGGGACAGCCGCTCACCTCAGAGCATGTGACTCAGCTGTGAGACTGAATCTAAACAGGCTTATGAGCCAAAGCTGAAATATGTATAGAAATGCGGCGCTAAACACAAAAATAAATATTAGCTACCACAATACATGTATGTGACAACCAAACTTTCAACGTGATAGTGTAGAAACCATATGTGGGATAAGGGAGGAGGAGTGAACCTCAAAGGGAAAAATTAAAGTTCATCATCACAAAAATGTCCATCAATTTAAAAAATATATATGTTCTTCAGTGTCAGAGAAAGAAGATAAGTAACATAAGTGCAATGTGAATCGCAAAGGTGATCTTCCTGTACCAGGTATCCACATATGAAAGTAGAAGGAGCAAATACGCTTATGCCCCAGTAGAAGGACCTCTTGTCCGAAACATGTCGGGTTGCTATTAGCTATTTGTCCCCTGGTACCACGCTGTTTTATCTATACTGTGATCACTTTTAACCATTGCTGCTGCTGTTCGGATTTGTATCTTGTTTGGTTTACAATAAACCTGTTCCTATGGATTCAAGCACTATATGGGGTTTTCCTTTTGCATGTTCCCACGCTGGCTGAGTGAAAGCTACACCTTCTGGCCATCCATTTGCCAGGAAGGTGACTACATCTACATCTAGGTTGTTGATGGTCGTCAGAAAGGAACTAGTTGAATCTGCTGCATATGCCCCTCCGCAAGCATATATCTGGATCGGTTGATCCACAAGCCTGAATGACACCTAGCCATACGGCAAACGTGTCCACCCTCTCCGGTAAGCGTATTTGCTCCTTCTACTTTCATATGTGGATACTTGATACAGGAAGATCACCTTTGCGATTCACATTGTACTTATGTTACTTATCTTCTTTCTCTGACACTGAAGAACACATATATTTTTAAAATTGATGAACATTTTTGTGATTATGAACTTTAATTTTTCCCTTTGAGGTTCACTCCTCCTCCCTTATCCCACATATGGTTTCTACACTATCACGTTGAAAGTTTGGTTGTCACATACATGTATTGTGGTAGCTAATATTTATTTTTGTGTTTAGCGCCGCATTTCTATACATATTTCACCTTCTCTCACATTGTCACTACATTGTTGATGCTGGCTGCTATTCCTACCTTTTATTATTATTATTTTTTATTTATTTACTTGTCCTTTATAGTAGCGCAACAATATTTTGTATATTTTTTGACGCTTATGAGCCATCCCACGGCTCAGTGATGGAATCCAGATACACAGTTTTCAGCAGCAACTCCACAGTTAGGAATAAAGCAAAAGAAAAACTGGATAGTGTGATATCATTTATAAATGTTTATTAGACTAAAAGCTCCCCACATTAGGGTACTCACATTTGCAAGGTGCGTGAGTGCACCAATCTGATAACAGTCTCCAAAGTTTGCCGCAAAGTTTGCCTGTCAGGAGAGATAAGCTGTGCATCGCATCTCAGTGGAGTGAAAAGGCTCCGTGCTCCGTCCTGGCAAATGTGAGTACCCTAATGTGGGGAGCTTTTATTCTAATAAACATTTATAAACAATATCACACTATCCAGTTTTTCTTTTCCTTTATTCCTAACTGTGGAGTTGCTGCTGAAAACTGTGTATCTGGATTCCATCACTGAGCCATGGGATGGCTCATAAGCGTGTTTAGACTCAGTTTTACAGCTGAGTCGTACGCTCTGAGGTGAGTGGCTGTCCCCGGGGGGTCACCGGACGGCACTTGAGCATGGAATTCTGTGCACTAAGCACTAAGATTAATGCACGCATGTTGGATTTTTTATGAACTGTTTTTATGGACTTTATGTGCATTTCTTTTATAAATTGGATTTTAATAATCATGTATAACATCTTGGATTTGATATTCACACTCATTGTGTGGCACTTGGCACTTTGTTGTATTTTTGCACTTATCACTGTGATATATTTATATATTTTTTACATGGTAAATTTCAGATTATATAAATTATTTTTTCATTAATTATATATACAGTTAGTAGTTTAGTAATCACTACTCTCATTCTAATGGTATACTTCTAGTATATTATTTAAACAGTGCACCTTAAAATCACTTGTTTTTTATATATATCCTTTGTGCCCTGCTGTGGCTGGATAAGCAGCTTATGCGGTATTTTCAGTATACCTCATATGCATTAATAATCTCCAGATTGATATTTTTAACTTAGCGCAGCGTATCTTTTGTATACATTGTATTGCACGGCATATGAAACGTGTTCTGCGCGGGCAGCTAGGTGATTTCCACATTTGAGGCAATATACCATTGTGGCTCGCAAAATCCCCTTTTATCAAACCAAAACAAGGGGGTGTACAGAACTGTATACAGCAATAAATGTTATGTAATGTGGTATAAAACACTGCACTGCACAGACACACTCCACAGACACACTACAAAATACTGCAGTAAAACTGAACTGATGCACTACAAAATACTGCAATAAAACTGCATTGATGCACTACAATATACTGCAGTAAAACTGCACTGACACAGTACAATATTCTGCAGTAAAACGGCACTGACACACTGCAACAGACTGTAGTAAGACTGCATTGATGCACTACAATATACCGCAGTAAAACTTCATTGACCCACTTCAATATACTGCAGTAAAACTGCACTGACACACTTCAATATACTACAGTAAAACTGTACTTATGCACTCCAATATACTGCAGTAGAACTACACAGACCCACTTCAATATACAGCAGTAAAACTGCACTGACGCACTTCAATATACTGAAGTAAAACTTCACTGATGCACTACAATATACTGCAGTAAAACTGCACTGGCACACTACAATATACTACAGAAAAACTGCACTGACACACTTCAATATACTACAGTAAAACTGCACTGACGCACTTCAATATACTGCAGTAAAACTATCTGATGCACTTCAATATACTGCAGTAAAACTTTACTGACGCACTAGAGTATACTGCAGTAAAACTACACTGACACACTACAATGACACACTTCAATATACTGCAATAAACTGCACTGATGCTGCACTATCACTATATTTACACTACACTGATGTTCTACACTCACAATAGAATCACAATAGCACATTATAGCACATTAACTCACTGGTAGCAATGAACAGAGCCCTGTCCTATCTATATCCACTCCAACATCACACTGCTAATGGCTCTTCTGGGAAGGAACCTTTTATAGTGTGTGTTGAGGCTATGAGCATTCATGACTTTCTCTAATCATGGCTTAAACAGTGCTCTGTGGCCTTATTGGGCAAAGCCTTTATTGCTTAAGCCAGTCAGGGCTTAGAATGCACTTTGCAGTGTGCAGTGCATTGTAGGGTGTTTGGCCAGCCGAATAAATGATCGAATGCCCTGCCTATTCGAGTGTTTGCTGAACAGGCAAACAGCCAATGTTCAGACGTAACTTCTGCTTAGCTCGTACTGTTCGCCTAACACTAGTGAAGACTAATTGCTGAGATCTGCTGGCTGCTGGGGGACACTCACTGATGGACACCAAAACTAGAACCTTCGGGTCTGGGAACCACAGTGCCACCAGCAGGTGATCCAGTTTCTGATACCAATGGTGGGAAGGTATCACCTGGATTTGAAATGTTTTGGCACAATGTTTTAAGCACCAAAAACTAGTCTATTATTTTGGAAATGAAATTACTGAAATTTTAGTACAACTTAAGTTTTGGTGCACATGGTTTTTAGTCTGAATATTATACTGCCATAAACTGCCATAAACTGCAGAGTCTTTGTGGTTAATCTGGTAAGGCTTTGGATTAGGGTTTTAATAGTTAGTAGAAAAAAGTATACAGTATGTAAACCTTAACAATAAACATATTTTATTTACTCTTTTTGGTCTATTTAATATACCATTGGAAGCATTTTGTTATATCTTATTGTAATTATAAAAAGAAGTTGATCTTGTTAGAAATTCAGAGCTGCCCTGTTTCCACTTCAGACTTATTTTTTTATCTTAAAATGACCCCTTGGTCTAAAGAATAATTACCCTTTATGTTGAGATATGAGAGTAAGGAGTGGTTAAATAGTTGAGCAAAAGACACTCAGCAGAGCTGACTACACTCTTGTGTGTTTTGTCATCCCTCAATAGAGTGTATTTTACTGTAATATCAGATATGTATTGCATACTGTATGTTTTTAGCTTTTTTTTTTTGTTTTTGCCTTGTGGTATACTTTAAGAATTTGAGTTTTGTTTACTGTAACTATAAGGGTTAAGATCAGAGTTAGATTACCGCCTATGCTCCTTGCTCCTCCCCTTCATTGAGTGCCCTCGCGGAATGCCGCTTTCCATGGGGCACCCGTGCGGGCTCGCTCCCGAGTCCTGCTGCTGCATCCATTGACACAGACAGTGGGACTCAGCACCGCTCCAGTGTCACCGAATTTGATTGAGAGCAGCAGGAGCCAATAGCTCCTGCTGCTCTCAATCTATCCAATGGGGACAGAGACAGTGGCTGGAGCTGCTGGGCTCATGCACATCGCTGGATCAGATGGGCTCAGGTAAGAAAAAGGGGGAGTCTGGGGGGAGCTGCAGCAAAGAAGATTTTTCCCCTAATGCATAGAATGCACTAAGGTGAAAAACCTTGAGACTTTACAATCACTTTAAGGATATTGATAGCATAGCTGTTGACATGAAAATTAGAATTAATTTAGTTTTGCAGGATTTATTAAGAAAATGGATAGACCTAGTAAACCATGTAAATCTTTAAAAGTATAAAATTTTGTTCACAATCAGTGGCCTGGAGAGCTGTCATTCACCATCGGTAGCATTAATGCCATTAAATGACAGGTCCCCAGTTGGCTTCTGTTTGTATATAAACTGGCCGGGGATCCATATTTGGTCAATGACATCACCCAGGGTGTCCTGCTGGTTTATTTACAAAGAGTACCCAGCTGGGAAACTGTCAGCTTCAATGGAGATAGAAGCAAGGCAAAAAACTTTGGGTAGCAGTTCATTGTGATTGCTGAGGATTTACATCACTAGACAACATGAATTATGTTGTTTTTTTTTTTTGTCCTGTTTTATTTTATTTGTTTATATGTGTTCTCCTTTAACAAAAGGGCATGGGTCCCTTTACCTTTGAACTAAGGGGACCCTCAGGTATATATAGAAGTCATTTAGAACCTGAGCACAGACATATCTCCATTCTACTGAATATTGTAGGTCAGTGATTAAAAGGGCAGGGGTGCCTAAAGTAATTAAAAGGGCAGAGATATCTGAAGTTGCTAGATAATTCTTTAATCAGAACCAATAATTACACTCTCCATGCTGTAACCCCTTTATATTTTGTTTATTTACTGTGTTTATATATATTTATTTTATATATATTATATAATATAACTATATATATAGATATATCTTTTCATTTTATTTATTTGCTGAAAATGCTCTTAGCATGAATAAAAAGAACTAGTATAGCCACCAAAACTAAGGACTTGTAAGCTGCAATAAAGCATATTATTGCTCTGGGGTTTAGATAAGTCACAGTTTTTGAAGGTTTATAACCTTATAATATTCAATAAAAACATTCTATTGAATGTTGGTTACTTACAGATACTGTATATGCACATGTTTATTTTTCCGCATGGATGTTTGAAAAACTCATATGTATCATTATGTAAATAAATGTCTATTGAAATACAATGCTTATATATTTCATTGGCATTGATATGTACAGTATGTTAATTTTTATCACGTAATCATTACTTAAAATGTTGTTTCATAACTACATAAGTAGTGATGCACCGATGCCATTTTTTTACCAACAAATATGTGTACCACTGCATTTTTTTAAGTACTCGCCGATACCAATTACCGATACCTATTGCCTAGGAAGAGTGAGTGGAATGGTGGTTTGGAAGATGTGGGGGGAGTTAGGGAGGTAGGGGAGCTAGGGAGGTGTGTGAGACTGGGGTGACGGTAGGGTGGGGGGCAGTGTGACGAGAGGGGGCAGTGTGGGGGGAGTGGGCAGTATCACAGGGGAATATTTAGGCAAAAGTATACAGGAATAATTTGGGGGAGTATTTAAAAGGTACCTCCACTTTCATTTGGAAAAAAATAGCAAATAAAGAAGAAATAATACAGCGCATATAATTGCGACACTAATCATATTGTGATTAAATGTTATTACAAATTACCTTTCCTTTTCAATCTGAAGCACTGTAATTTTCTGAGAATGCATTGCAATATGGCTACCTGGGATTGTTCTGTACACATAGTGTGTACTGACCACTCCCCAGAAACATAATTTCCTGCTTGTGTGATTGGCTCACAAATTTTCCCAGAAATCTGCACTAAGATACAAGTCAGATACACATGGATTTCTTCAGAATAACAAAAGGTAGGAATCTGCAACAAAGTTTATTATACATATAGTTACATAGTTACATAGTAGGTGAGGTTGAAAAAAGACACAAGTCCATCAAGTCCAACCTATGTGTGTGATTATGTGTCAGTATTACATTACAGTATATTGCGGTCATTCAGGTGATTATCTAATAGTTTCTTGAAGCTATCAATGCTCCCCGCTGAGACCACCGCCTGTGGAAGGGAATTCCACATCCTTGCCTCTCTTACAGTAAAGAACCCTCTACGTAGTTTAAGGTTAAACCTCTTTTCTTTTTATACTCCTTGCAATGTACATAGATCACCCAGAGGGGAATGTTTTTTTCTCAACAAAAGTGGAGTTACACTTTAAAAAAAGGACAGCTGG
The DNA here is from genome assembly GCF_042186555.1 of Aquarana catesbeiana. Lineage (NCBI taxonomy): Eukaryota > Metazoa > Chordata > Amphibia > Anura > Ranidae > Aquarana > Aquarana catesbeiana. The sequence continues at coordinate 737,879,590 of NC_133325.1, read as the reverse complement.
GATTAATCGTGGGGAGCAGACAGGAGAATGACTAGAGAATACAGAGGGGACTCATGCTATGAAGACAGAAAAGACAGTTGGTGTATACAGGAGAGAATCACATTACTGAGCTCACAGTGGAGGAGAGGAATACATTGCATGGTTGGTGTGGTCACCATAGCACTAACATGCCTCCGCCTGGACCTTATTGCTCCTTCAGTCTCCTTATCCTCAGAATGCACTGAAGAAGGCAGGCCAAACTACCTTCCCGAGTCCTTCCAACTGAAATTGCTAATCTTGGAGCAGGCTACACCTCAGGGATGTTCTCAGTAATGAGTGCTCAATAAGAGTGCAGCCTGATAAGATGCTGGGGAAGGATGGATCTGTCTCAGGCATATGTTCTTCTTGAGAGCAGGTGCTGGGACCCCATCCGCAGCACACAGAGCTCATCATGCACTGCCCCGATGTAAACAATGTGAGCCTCAGCATGTCTTCTGCAAGTGTCCACCTGGCTGGGGACTTTACAACCCACCCTATCCTGCCACTGTAAGGCTGGTGGGAGGGGAGGAGAAGGTGGGGAGGGGAATCCGTTGAACAGCTGAAACATCATTGGTTGTTAAGGACGTGGTGGCTCCACTCCTTAACAACCGATAATTGCTGGTATCCTTTTCTTTACACTTCAGCTGTTAGCGGGGGATATTCCGCTGACAGCTGAAAGAACCAATCCTGAATGTATCAGTTTTGGGTAGTGGTGCATTTGCACTAGTACCGATACTCATGCAAACGCTTAGTATCAGCACCGATACAGTACATAAGTACACGTGAATAACAAACAAAGAACAACAGTTAATGGAACACAGGTGCATCAATAGCATACTGAAAATAATAAGAAAGGGGGCATGAGCAGATGCTAGTTAAGCGGCTCCTGCACTGCGTCAAATGTTGCAGTGATCCTTCTCCCTCCTGGAGGACCCATTTTGACCATAGACCCTCAGCTGTACCCTCACCTGCTGAGCAAAGCACCTCACCTGGTGGAAATTGGGCAGGGAGAACCCACCATTGCTGAGTTTCACCATATCCAAGATAAGGAGGATGAGCATGAAGCAGCCAGCTCTCTTACTGCACCTGGAGTGTCCTACACAAGAGGAAAAGACCTGGAGAATACCTAATCACTTTACTATATATGAAGATGCTGGCAATATTTAGTATGTTTAGACATTACAGATGAGCTTCGTGTTGGAGTCAAACCCATGTTCGACTTGAACATCGTCTGTTCGCCCGTTCGTCGAATCGTGAATGATATGGGCCGTTCGCGCCAAATTCGTGTGACGCCTCACGGCCCATAATTCACTGTGGCATCGCAGTGCATTGCTGGCTGATGCGGGTCATAGTGCATGCTTCGCCAATCGCAGCGCCGTCTGTAGAGAGAGCTGTAATTGGCCAAAGCCAGGGTGGCTTTGGCCAATTATGGCTCAGGGTGTTTAGTACACGCCCCACACTATATAAGGCCGCCTGCACAGCAGCCCTGTGTAGTGTGTGTTCCGGCGTTGAGAGACAGAGACAGAGAGACAGTGTCATTTGATTTAAGTTAGATAGATTAGGCAGGACAGTCAGTCAGTTAGCTGCACTTACAGTGTATTGTGTATATATATGCATCCCAGGTGTTGTATACATATATATACACTGTATTCAGTTTAGCTAGATCCGTTCCTGTTATTATCTTCCTACTGACAGGCAGGCTTGTGTTGTTACAGTATTTACAGCTACCTGAAGAAAATTGCTGGTGTTCTTCTGATCCTATTAGTACTGCAGTCAGGCAGCTAGACTATTTACAGTTAGTGTAGTGTGTTCTCCTCACAGTGTTCAGCTAAAGCTACAAGTTAGTTTAGTGTGACCTCTGCACAGTGTTCAGCTAAAGCTACAAGTTAGTGTAGTGCGACCTCTGCACAGTGTTCAGCTAAAGCTACAAGTTAGTGTAGTGCGTCCTCCTCACAGTGTTCAGCTAAAGCTACAAGTTAGTGTAGTTCACAGTGTTCAGCTAAAGCTACAAGTTAGTGTAGTGCGTCCTCGACACAGTGTTTAGCTAAAGCTACAAGTTAGTGTAGTGCGTCCTCCTCACAGTGTTCAGCTAAAGCTACAAGTTAGTGTAGTGCGTCCTCCTCACAGTGTTCAGCTAAAGCTACAAGTTAGTGTAGTGCGACCTCTGCACAGTGTTCAGCTAAAGCTACAAGTTAGTGTAGTGCGTCCTCCTTACAGTGTTCAGCTAAAGCTACAAGTTGGTGTAGTGCACAGTGTTCAAGTAAAGCTACAAATTAGTGTAGTGCGTCCTCCTCACAGTGTTCAGCTAAAGCTACAAGTTGGTGTAGTGCACAGTGTTCAGCTAAAGCTACAAGTTAGTGTAGTGTGTCCTCCTCACAGTGTTCAGCTAAAGCTACAAGTTAGTGTAGTGCGACCTCTGCACAGTGTTCAGCTAAAGCTACAAGTTAGTGTGGTGCGTCCTCTGAACAGTGTTCAGCTAAAGCTACAAGTTAGTGTAGTGCACAATGTTCAGCTAAAGCTACAAGTTAGTGTAGTGCGTCCTCCTCACAGTGTTCAGTTAAAGCTATCTGTAGAAGGTTGGTGGTGTTTTCCCGATCCTATCACTACCGCAGGCAGCTACATTATTTACACGTTAGTGTAGTGCGACCTCTGCACAGTGTTCAGTTAAAGCTACCTGTAGAAGGTTGGTGGTGTTTTCCTGATCCTATCACTACCGCAGGCAGCTACATTATTTTAACATTAGTGTAGTGCGTCCTCTGCACAGTGTTCAGCTAAAGCTACCTGTAGAAGGTTGGTGGTGTTTTCCTGATCCTATCACTACCGCAGGCAGCTACATTATTTTAACATTAGTGTAGTGCGTCCTCTGCACAGTGTTCAGCTAAAGCTACCTGTAGAAGGTTGGTGGTGTTTTCCTGATCCTATCACTACAGCAGGCAGCTACATTATTTTAACGTTAGTGTAGTGAGTCCTCTTCACAGTGTTCAGCTAAAACTACCTGTAGAAGGTTGGTGGTGTTTTCCTGATCCTATCACTACCGCATGCAGCTACATTATTTTAACGTTAGTGTAGTGCGTCCTCTGCACAGTGTTCAGCTAAAGCTATCTGTAGAAGGTTGGTGGTGTTTTCCTGATCCTATCACTACCGCAGGCAGCTACATTATTTACACGTTAGTGTAGTGCGACCTCTGCACAGTGTTCAGCTAAAACTACCTGTAGAAGGTTGGCGGTGTTTTCCTGATCCTATCACTACCACAGGCAGCTACATTATTTTAACATTAGTGTAGTGCGTCCTCTGCACAGTGTTCAGCTAAAGCTATCTGTAGAAGGTTGGTGGTGTTTTACTGATCCTATCACTACCGCAGGCAGCTACTTTATTTACACGTTAGTGTAGTGCTACCTCTGCACAGTGGTCAGCTAAAGCTACAAGTTAGTGTAGTGTGACCTCTGCACAGTGTTCATCTAAAGCTACCTGTAGAAGATATTGGTGGTGTTCTCATACTACAGGCAGGCAGTTGATTTTGCTAGCTGCAGTATATGCTATGCTAGGTGCATATATATATATATATATATATATATATATATATATATATATATATATATATATATCCCAGCTTAGTGCAGCTACATCTCACTGCAGGCCATTAGTATGTCTGGAAGGCCAACAAGGAGAGACAGACCGTCACAAGCCAATAAAAGAGGGCAAGCAGGCTCTGTGTCTAGAGGCAACAGTGCTGCTTGTGGAGACGGTGCATCCTCATCAGCACGTGGCAGTGGGACACGCCTGGCCTTTTTTTCGGCAGCTGGCTGTGTTGAAGACTGCGGAAGACTTGGTCAAGTGGATGACCAAGCCATCCTCCTCATCCTCTCTCACCCATGCTCAGGGTACTTTGTCTAGCAAAGCAGCTGCCAACGCGGCCTCTTCCCTGGGCTCAATGGCATCAGTGACTCCTTCCGTAGCCCCACCATGTCCTCCTGAGGAGTCCCTCAAACTGTTTGACCACAGTGTTGGGTACATGCTCCAGGAGGATTCCCAGCGTTTAGAAGGCTCTGATGATGATACTGAGCTAGATGAAAGCAGTAATGTGAGCATGGACAGAGTGGGTGCCCAAGAAAGACAGCAATCTGGCAGTCATGCTCCCCCTGCTGCAGCATACTGCCAGGTTTGCTCCAGTGATGAGGAGGAAAGGGATGATGAGGTCACTGACTCAACGTGGGTGCCTGATAGGAGAGAGGAGGAGGAGGAGGCACATCACCAATGAGGCAGATTGCCCTCCAGGGGCCAGCCTAAGGGCAGCACACTGACTGCATCACACCGCAAAGCTCTGCATGTGTAGGGCGCTGCTGTCTCTGTGTGTCATTCCAAAAGTTCTTTGGTGTGGGCCTTTTTTGAGACGAGTGCATCAGATCGCACCGCTGCTATTTGCAACATATGTCTCAAGCGCATCTCGCGTGGCCAAAACATCTCCCGCTTGGGCACCACATGCTTGACCAGACATATGTTGACCTGCCATGCAGTTCGTTGGAAGCGTATCTAAAAGACCCACACCAAAGAACAAAGAGGACCTCTCCTTGCTCCTCATCAGCTGAGATCTCCAACCCCACTCTGAGACCTGCACTGAGAAGAATGAAGGTGTAGAATTAGGTGTGTCACAGCCAAGTACTTGTGGGCAATCTGCTTTTGGTACACCGATGTCAGATTGTACCAGGCAAATGTCCCTGCCCCAGCTGCTGCACCGCCGAAAGAAGTTTGCTCCCAGCCATCCACATGCCCAGCGAATGCTAGCTTGGCAAAATTGCTAGCACTTCAACTGCTACCTTTTCAGTTGATAGACTCTGCCCCCTTCCGTGAGTTTGTGGAATGTGCGGTTCCTCAGTGGCAGGTACTCAAATGGCACTTTTTCTCACGGAAGGTGATTACGGCTCTCTACCGGCATTTGGAAGGCAATGTCCATGCCTCGCTGGACAGGGCGGTCAGCGGTAAGGTGCATATTACCTCTGACTCATGGTCCAGCAGGCATGAACAGGGACATTACCTAAGTTTCATGGTGCACTGGGTGACTCTGCTGGCAGCTGGGAAGGATGCAGGACAAGGTGCAGTTGTGTTGGAGGTTGTTCCACCACCATACCTCCAAAATGCCACTACTAATGATTCTGACACACCTCTCTCCTCCACCCCCTCCTCTTCTTCTTCCTCCATGGCCTCTTCCTGTGCTTTGTCCTCGGAACCAGCAGTGCTCCGTAGGCGTTCAAGGGGCTACTCAAGTATGAAGGCCAAAAGATGCCATGCGGTGCTTGAGCTGGTGTGCTTGGGGGACAGGAGCCACACTGGGGCAGAGGTTCTGTCATCTCTGCAGGGGCAGGTTCAGAGGTGGTTGACGCCATGCCAACTTAAGGCAGGAATGGTGGTTTGGGACCATGGCACCAACCTACTCTTCGCCCTCCGACAGGGACAAATGACCCATGTGCCCTGTTTGGCTCATGTCCTTAACTTGATGGTGCAGCGGTTCTTGGGCAGGTACCCGGGCTTACAGGATGTCCTGAGGCAGGCCAGGAAAGTCTGTGTGCATTTCCGCCAGTCATATAATGCCAGTGCTCAGCTGGCAGACCTCCAAAAGGAATTTAACCTGCCCAAGAACCGCCTAATCTGTGACATGCCCACCAGGTGGAACTCAACGTTGGCTATGCTGCAGTGGCTGCACATGCAGCAGAGCGCTATCAATAAGTACCTGTGTGACTATGGCACCAGGACAGAGTCAGGGGAGCTTATTTTGGTGAGCAGTGACAGTGCATGCATCAGTGACACTGTCCCCCTTGTCCACCTGTTGGAGCACACGCTGCGTGGAATAATGGACAGGGCACTTGAGACAGAACAGAGGCAGGAAGAGGAGGACTTCCTTAGCTCTCAAGGCCCCCTTTATCCAGACAGTGTGCCTGCGTGCCCGCCGATCACACAGGAAGAGGAGGAGGAGGAGAAGGATTGTGTCAGTATGGAGGTGGAGCCTGACACTCAGCCTCAGCAGCAGTCTTTAAGGGATCATTTACAGTCCCAAGAAACACATGGACTTGTACGTGGCTGGAAGGAGGTGGCTGGGGATCATGTCATCCTTAGTGACCCAGAGGTCTCCGGACCGAATGCCTCAGCTAACCTACGCTGCATGGCCTCCCTGATCCTGCAAAGCCTGCGGAAGGATCCTCGTATTCGTGGTATCAAGGACAGGGATCGTTACTGGCTGGCAACCCTCCTTGATCCACATTACAAGGGTAAGGTTGTGGACCTTATCTTGCCGTCGCAGAGGGAGCAGAGGATGAAACATCTTCGGGAGGCCTTGCAGAAAGGTCTGTGCAACACATTCCCAGAGACTGGGAGGTTACAAATTCCTGTTTCTGGACAACGTGTTGCTGAGTCTTCGGACAGTCAAAGAAGGAGCGGTAGAGAAGGTGGACGTCTGACCGATGCGTTCAGACAATTTTTTAGTCCGCAGCCCGAAGGTATGGTCGATTCCAGCAACCATCGCCAGCGTCTGTTTTACATGGTGCAGGAATACCTAGGGGCAAGATTTGACTTGGACACCTTTACCACCGAAAATCCTCTGGGTTACTGGGTCTTGAGGATGGATCACTGGCCAGAGCTTGCACAGTATGCAATTGAGCTACTGGCCTGTCCTGCATCCAGCATTCTTTCGGAACGCACATTCAGTGCTGCTGGAGGCTTTGTAACCGATCACAGAGTGTGTCTGATTACCGACTCGGTCGATTGACTGACCTCCATAAAAATGAATCAGTCTTGGATCACCACCAGCTACCAAGCACCTGATGCTGATGTAACCGAATACATTTTTTTGAAATGTCAGATCCCTTCAAAGACTGCCTATGCTGAGTGGCTATCCTGTTATACTGAGTAATTATCCTCTTCCTCCTCAATGATCATGATGATAGCTTGTAAGAACATTTTTGGTTCTGGGCGCCGCCAGTCCCGCCACCAGTGACTAAGGCCCAATTTTTCAGCCCCTGTTTAACAGGGGTGTGTAATTACAATTTTTCATGCAATTCTTTGCAGCAGAGCTAGTTCCTGCGCTCCAACTAGAGTATCTGTGAGGGGTTCCAGTGTTGTGGCACCAGCACCAGTGCCTAAGGCCCAATTTTCCAGCCCCTGTTCAACAGGGACATGTAATTAGAATTCTTGATCTAATATTTCACAGCAGGGCCCATTTCTGCGCCCACCAAGAGTATCTGTGAGGACTTACAGTGTTGTGGCACCAGCACCACCACCACCACCAAAGGCCCAATTTTTCTGCCCCTGTTCAACAGGGGCATGTAATTACAATTCTTGATCAAATATTTCACAGCAGGGCCCTGTGAGGGCTTACAGTGTTGTGGCCACAACAACACCTAAGGCCCAAATTTCTGCTGAGTATATAGGGCAGGCCCCTACAACTTACAAACAACTCCTACTTGCAAACAGAAGGAGACAACAGGAAGTGAGATTAAATCTACCCCTAGGAAGGGAAATTCTCTCCTGTAAGAGTTAATATGGGAAAAACGTTTCTCCTTTCCACTGATGCTTTATCTCCAATCCTTGTTTCACAAAAAACCCCAAATTTTCAAAAAACATTTGTCATTGGGACAAAAAGTGAGGTGAAATCTTCTGAAGAGGAGCACAGACAGCAAAACAAATGTCACAGTGGTGATAACCCTTCCCTAGGTTTTCCAAAAAGCTTAAAATAGATTTTTGGCTGGAGCTAAACATGTTAAAAATGTACCAGTTCAAAATTACAAACAGATTCTACTTAACAACAAACCTACAGTCCCTGTCTTGTTTGCACCGCCTGTATACTGCTGTTCAGAGTATATAGGGCCGGGGGCCCCACACCTTTCCTTTTTTAATTTGGGTGTATGGGGTTCCCCATAATATCCATACAAGACCCAAAGGGCCTGGTAATGGACTTGGGGGTACCCATGCCATTTGTCTCACTGATTTTCATCCATATTGCCAGGACCTGACATTACATTAAAGCCACAAGCAGTTTTAAATGACTTTTTTTCCTTTAAAAATGACATTTTGTGCAGGGACTGTTCTAAGCACGGGAAACATGTGCCACTTTACAGGCATACTATAGACACCCCCCAGGTACGAGATTTAAAGGAATATTTCACTTTTTTTTTTTTACTTTAAGCATCATTAAAATCACTGCTCACGAAAAAACGGCCGTTTTTAAAAGTTTTTTTTTGCATTGATACATGTCCCCCGGGTCCCCAAACCCTTTTTAGGACAATACTGTGCAAATTAGCCTTTAAAATGAGCACTTTTGATTTCGAACGTTCGAGTTCCATAGACGTCAATGGGGTTCTAACGTTTGTGCAAATTTTCGGTCCGTTCTGGTGCAAACCAAACCGGGGGGTGTTCGGCTCATCCCTATTGGACATAATACACTTGATATTTTTGTATGATCTGGTGTTAGTGGTGTGTTCATTCCCTATGCCCCATTGAGCTATTTTTTGATCTGTATAGACTTTTCTTTACAGGAACAAGACCTCCAAATCATATGTGATCATACTTCAGCTGCTAAAGGCCACATTAGTACCATAGTCGACACTCTCTCTTCTTTGGAAATAGAAAACAGGGAAGTAATCTGGAAAATCTTTTTAGAAGGAATAATTTGTGTTTTGGAGGCTTTCCTGAAAAGATGGAGGGCTACTCTCCAGAAACTTTCATTGAAACCTGACTCCCGGCATATGTACCTGATTTTACAGTCTCCCCCTCCTTCATCATTGAAAGGGTGTATTGCATACCCCCCAACCTCCACCAGCAGGAATGAACCCAGGACCTTTGTACAGGACACTGGGAGTGTGTCCTGAATGGCAGGTATATTTCCCCAATATTTGAGTTGTGGTCCCTTTATGGGGGACAGCTTGAAGACTTGGTTGACTACTTAGGGGTTATCATCCATGCAAGGTGAAGTGTTATGGGGTAGTTTGGTTGGAAAGAGAGGACTGATTGTCAGTACTCTCTGAATTGGTATGTTCCTATTAGTGACCCAGAACTTTGGAGGTTCAAAAGAGTTTTGGGAGGGAAGAACCTCAAAATCCTGAGTACAAGGACTGAATGGGTTAAGCCTCAGCAAAGCGAGTCTTGAAAGGCAGCAAGAAGGGATCGGCACATGTGTCAGCGAGGCAGAGTGGAAAGGTTCACAGGTTGTAAGCAAGGTAAACCCTCTAGCAACTGGGACATTTGTTTATGAACCCCTGTGGCCTATCCAGCCCCCTAATATGAGGAGGAACTCTAACCCTAATGTGGGACCAAGATATTGGCAGTGAGCCTCTGAGGTGATCTCATTTATACCAACTTATGATCTGTTTTTGCTTTACATTTGGCTGATGAAAGCTTTTTGTGTTTACTTATTTTGAAGATACCAATAAGGGGACTTTTTGCTTTTACCAGTTTGGCAAGCTGACGTTCCTGGGCTACCTGATATCACACCTTTAACTGCAAAAATACCTCACATTTGCAAAAAAGCTGGTATCTCACAAGCTGCAAAGCTGACAGTGAACTATAATAACTGAGTTGCCATGTTTGCCATCACCATATTTTTCATCTGACGTACAGCAAAATTTGCTATTTTTCCAGAAGTCAAAAAGGACCCTAAAGAAAAAATATATCTTATAGCATTGATGTATAACCTGCCTGCCTGTGAATTTCTATGGAAAGGAAAATGTCCTTCTTTTCTACCCCTGCTGAAGATTCTGAGTTTGTTTTATAGTCATAGTCCTTTACCTCAGTGTCAGAGGCCTGGCATCAACAATCTCTATGCCCAACCTGTTGTCAAAACAGTTTGTTTTGTGGTCCAACACTTCGTCCCTGACAATTTTCCACATTATTATGAATGCGGTAGACGTGGACATACTTACACTGCATTTCTCATCAGCATTTACACTGTATACTGGTATTATGATACAGAGTAATACAGGCCCAAAACCCTGTACCTTCAGAAATGCAGTCTACCACTGTAGGTATGTAGGCTTCCTCAACACAGTGTGCCAAAGTTATCAGCCGCCTGCAGCCTTTTAATGAGGTCAGGGAGGTGGCCAGCCTTTCACTGACATCAGGGTGGTGGGAGGGCCAATCTTTGTAATTGACAGCTTAGTGATCTGTCAGATACAGTCGATGTAATCTTGTGCCAGCTCAGAAGATGTTGCATGCCCTTCCAGGCATGCATGCCAGGGGTTTCTGATGGCTGCTGAAAGGTGTTTGGGACATCGGTTATCAGAGATAGTTTCAAAACTAGCACCTAGCTACTGCACCACAGATGTTCTAAAAGAGGGGTTTGTACCATCTTATCTTGCCAGTATCTATGCCTCAGACACCACCAAAACCTGGTGTACCTATGTGCTTGGCAATCACTCATCACACACATGCCCCTTTCTCTGACAACTGCTATATCTGTTGGCGGCCCACCTGACATCTATCATTACTGAGTGTGAGGATGGTAATTGTCTCAAGTTTGGGTAATCCCACTGTTAGAGCTCACATCATATGGAGTCCTATCAACTACCTTTATAAATATCTGAAGATATTTTTCCACATATATCTATATAATTTTTTCGATCCATCTACGCTTACACTTTTATATACTCGCGGTTTAATTTTCACAAACACATATAACATTAATAGTATACACAAACACTTTCTTCCTTACAAACACATATAATATTAATACCCTTTACGTTATTTCTTGCCATTTTGAATTTTATCTGGAAATGTTTCAGGTATAAGCTGATTACTATAAGTGCCCTTCTATTAGAAAGGAAATCATTTTGTTTTGAGAAACAGCGCTCTGCTAGTTTTCTTGTCTAGCTTTATAAGCTGAATTCCAGCACTAGGTATCATTAAGTACTCCCCTGGCGATCATGATGATGTTTCAAAATGTTAGGCTGTACCCAAGGGGATAGAAGCAGTCATTGCTTTTGCACATACATTATGTGCGGAAAGTGTACATTTGGCAAAAGTGACATTTAATGTTTTGCAGAGATAAAGTCGATTTTCTTTTTATTTTCCCTTGCAACAGAAATGAGATAATTCTTCAGAGTAAACTCCTATTTTTGCTTAGCCTAGTGTCATTACCATGCAAATTGTAAATAGCATCTGTCTAAACTGCAGACTTTCTGAAAATGTAAAATATTTTGGTACAGCTGCTAGGTGTTAAGAATTGGGAAAAAATGGGGAAAAAGATGAATCTGCTTTGTCAGCTGCAGAGTATTGGATTTCAAAAAATTTTCTAATGGAATGCAAGCAACAATGAGACTTGGAACATGAGTAATAGTTGCAAATAAACAAGATACATTTATTCACATGGTGCTAAATGCTATGAAACCCTGAAAAAAGAAAAAAATGAGGAAGAGTAGATTAAATATCTTGGGTCTGATGTACTAAAGATGTGTTTGTACTGTCATACATTACCTCTCCTAAGGTAACAAAATTATGTTTGCATGTTTGTGCATTGCTAATTTGCTCAAAAGATCTCTAGGAATCATTTTTTTGAAGCTGGTGAGCTAAAAGATAAAAGAAAATATCTTTATCCTTAAGGTGTATCTAAGACCAAAATCTTTTTTGATAGCATTGTAAGGCTGTTGGTACTTGTAGTTCTCCCATTCACAGACACAGCCGGGTGGGAGGAGCCCCACACAGACACGTTTTTTTTAATTGTGGCAGCGAGTTTGGGGAGAAGATCCCTGACTCTCTGTCACTAGAGGCAGCTGGTCAGGGAGAGGCTGCAGCAGTGATAACATGTTACATGTTCCACCCTAAAAGCGGGTGGAACATGTAACATTTACCCAAAAGCGAACTTATCCTTTAGGGAGGAATTACTAATATAATACTAAGGTGAAAGCTCACCCCAATCATAAGCATAATTATTTTATTCTTATCTACAGAACAATACCAACTGAGCTGCATGGTCCAGATACTAAGGACAAAGGTAACACAATTCTTTCTATATGGTGTTCATAAACACAAATATTCAGCAGCCAGTTATATATACAGTAAATAGTATATATGGCAAAGTTATTTTTTTACTAGAGCCATAAAAAAGACCCAACAATAGTGACCTTTGCAACACTATGTACAGCTAGTATAATTATATGTTTATATTTATATAATCTCTCTTCTCTATGCTGCTTGTACAGTTGTCACTTTTCTTAATGCTTGAGGACTTTCCATTCTTGTCAACGAGTTCTATACTTACAATGAGATTCAATGGGGTATATTTACTAAAGGCAAATATACTGTGCGCTCTGCAGGTGCAGTTGCTTCTAGAGCTTTGTAAATAAGGAAAACCTTCACTTTACAAAGATTATCCAATCACATGCGAGGAAAATTAAAAAAAAAAACATTTTGCCTTGCACATGATTGGATGCTGGAAGTCAGCAGAGCTCCCCCATCCCCAAACAGCAGTCTATTTGTCTTTAGTAAATCAGCCCTAATAACACTTACACATTTGAATCAGAAGATTTGGATTATGGGTTTAGGAGCAAGAGCTTTCAAACAAGTATACTAGGATTAGACATATTCACTTGCTGGCCTTCAAAGTTATGAATAGCAATGTCACAATGACTAGTGGTTGACTCTTTTGTTTAGTGAGTACCACTGATCATAACAGGTATACACAGCAGGGTAACCCCATTTTTTTTGGGTTGTATCAAAGTATCAATGGTAGGTTGAGATTTGAGGTTGCTTTAATAGGAACATTCAAATCAGTTAGAGGAGGAAGTTGCTACAGAAATATTAATTTCCAGCCATAATAAAGAGCAAAGTATTGATTATCCAGAACAGGTTAATACATTTACATAAGGTTTTTTTTTTATAAAACTTTTTTTTCTAAATAAATGTGTAGTGTTTTTACACAAGTGTGTATTTATACCATGACATATAGTATATGCAATTTTTGTTCACTTAATATAGAAATTTGAAATTGTCAGGGTACACAATTCAATATCCATATAAAAATTGCCTGCCTATTCTTTCATTTGCAGTCCTTATAGAACCCTTGCATTCCAAAACACTGAGGGTTCTCATCAGCCTGATGATGTGTTGAAGTTGTTGATAATATTTTGGTAATTCTCCAGATTTCTCTCTGTGTGAGATGACTTTATTCTCTTTTTTTTCTTTACAAACAGCAAGAATGTTACATTTTAGCAGGAGGGAATTATAATGGTGAATAATTCCTGCAGTGTTTTTATTATCTGATTTCCAACTTAACCTGTCCAAAAATTGAGCTTAAAAGTGCTTTGTTAGATTCATTTGTATTAACATACCATCTGCTGCCTCTGTTACTTTATTTGATATAGTCATACAGGTATTTCCTTTTTTTTAACAGTGACAAATTGTATCAGAGTGCACAGGTGGCTGTCGGCTGAATATTTAGAATACCCTTTGTTCTGCATATATTTTTACTGTTTGTAAGTTATTCTACTACTGTTTTTAATTCATTTTCCTGTCAGTACAATATCATTGTAGTGAAAAAACTGGTCCTACCTTGGCACTCTCCTAAGGACAGTGACCACTAATTGTATGACACTCAAAAATGGGAGCACTAAGCCACCAATGCCACATTTTCTATGATTAAAAATTAACAGTTTACCATTAAAACAATTAAAAATCTCAGCTTGCTTCATTGCAGCATATTAAATTAGTCGACCAGCCAGCTGGATAGAAAGAGCCTGTACAATGTAAGTAAACAGAAATGCTGTGTATACAATCTATTGCAAACTATTCAAATAGCAGACCCATTTTGGCCTATTGTCTTCACCCATGTGGGTATCAGGTGGTAGACCATTGTACAGAGTCATTCACCTCTGAGAGAGTACTTATTGATCTTAGTTTCATACTATCACTACACTATTTCACACTATCACACTATTAGTGTTCTTTGTGGCTAACCCTTCATGTTCTAACTTCCCATTGCATTTCATTGGGCCTTATCTAAGGCTGGCTATGTACAAGTTACTTTTTTCATTCAACCAGCTGGTTGAAGGAAAGAAAATGGCGCAATTCCCCCATCCATATCCAGACACTCAATGATCTGATTGACTTGTGTACAACCAGCCTGCCCATACATCGACTGAAATGTGGCTGGTCCCTGCTGATCTGGCTGAATTTTGATCCATGTATGGCTTCTTTTTTTTTCTTCTTCTCTATGATATGGTTTTGGATTTTTTCTTTTCTCCTGGCATGCCTATGGACTTTGTCTCCTCTATTCTCTCCTTTACTGCACTTACCCATTTGGTTTTAACCTCTAGCCTGTTTGTGATTGTGTTTTGTCTTACATCCCTAGTATTGTATTGTCTCTGGTACAAACCATAGCCTGCATTATCTTTCATGTCTTCTAGCCTGTTCACTCTCCCCCCATTGGGGGAAGACCATTTTGCATAGGTGTGCTGATATGGCACATAATACATAAGAATACACAAGTATGAAGGGCATACAACCTTGCTGATATTAATCTTGGCCTGGGCTGTCCTTCATGTCTCCTAAATTGACCTTTCCATGGAGGAAAAAACTATTTTATAATCCAATACATGAGACCTAGGCATTCCCATTTGTTGACAAAGTGCATAAGCTTTTCTGAAAAGTAGATGCTGTAAACAATAACACTAAAATTGTAGTCGGACCATCACAGATACAATGTAATAGAGCCAGGGAATATATTAGTGAATATATTAGTGACAAAATGACAACACATTTGCAAATGCAAGTGGAAAATCTGCTTGCCACTAGTTTATTTGCTTTTTCTTTTTTTTTAAAGCAAATCTCTAACTACAATCATCACAATCAGTTCAAATAAAATTACAAAAAAGAGGTGCACAGAAAACACATATGCTCACATATGTTGAATGCCATGAGCACTATTTATTGCACATGCATATACATATATAAATTGTCAGTGCCCACTTGAGTAGACACCTCAGTCTTCCAGCCCCAGATAATTTCAAGGCTGTTCAGTAGCATGAATACATCTCCAAGACCTGCTAAATGCATTTCGCCTTTTCACTTTCACACATAGATAATGCATCCATTGTCAGGAATTTAAATTTAAAGAAATGCATGAAAATCTCCTTCTTGATTATGCTTTAACTCAACAAAAATACAAAGGAAATAAATGAGTTTTGAATGCATTAAGTAATGTGGGTCATTCGCAATTGGTGTATATGTGTGTATGTGCAATGTGTGTATGTGTGTACATGTGTTATAACATACTGTAACTGATACATAAAAGTCTATTGATTTAAGGGTTTTCACACAAGATTCAAAAAAACTTTTACCCAGTATTTTTTTAATTGTATTCTGATTGAAAAATGTGTAATTCTTGTGTGAAAAAATGTATGAAGGCAATATGGTAGCTACGTTACGTTATATCCGGCGCCTCATCCCCAAGTAGTATATAGAAACAACATGTATTCATGGGATTATCTCGGTGCACAAAATGACTCAGCATGCCCTTCCAAAGCAGCTGATGACTGTAGAAGTCTTTAAAGGTGACGTTGTTTTCTATAGACCGGAGGGTGAGGTTCTGGTTCCTATTTGTCACAGAAATGTACATTCATGAAAAGAACTGGTTGACCTGCATTCCCGGGGCTCAGTGCTAATAACTGCAGCTGACTTCATGGGATTAGTGGTCAGAGCAAGGCGAGGAAGAGGCACCTATGCACCTGCCGAGTGTGTCCTGGACCTTCCTTCTTCTGGGAACACTTGGGATTGTCCCAGCTGACACAGACGGTTTTTCTATGAAGGTCTAAGAAACTCCAAAGTTCTAATCATGGAGGATCCCCAAGGTTTCACTTCTATTGTCAGCTGACAATATAAGCCTGTTTGACTCATAGAACGTATGTTCTTTTGAGTTCAAACTTTCTGGTAAGCCTGCATCTATTCTGGTGGTGGCGTCATCACATTGGTGTTTCTACATTCCGTCTACCATATTGGCTTTGTGTGTGGTGATCGAGACCATCCTATTTCAATATGGACTGTAATTATTCACTGCACATTGTGGATCTCTGAGATTTCTATGGACTTTATTACCTACTTTGCACTTGTTTTTGATTTTTTTCACATATATGCTCTATGTCACATGTGCTATCTATATTTATGTATATTAGTTCAATGTGGTTTGCTTATTGATTTATTTCATTTGTTCATGCTCATGTTAAAGCTGTGTTAACTTAGTTTAGCACTTTAGCGCTACACCTATGCACTTTTTCGGATCTGAGCAAAATTTGTGTTAGGTGCTAATATTTTAGGCAGTGCGGAGTACTGTATTATATTATTGTGTGAAAAAATGTATGAAGGCAATATGGTAGCTACTTTACAACATTATATCCGGCGCCTCATCCCCAAGTAGTGTATAGAAACAACAGGTGTTCATGGGATTATCCCAGTGCACAAAAATCATGATAGAAACACTTAAATATAAAACATATCAAGTTTATTTGTACATATTGATATCAAACCAGTAAAAGGTATTTACATGTGTCCATTCAGTACTCTAGAGATTTCTTTACAAAGATGGTCGTAGAGTAGTGTCTTATGCCAACATGTTTTGCCAAGATTGGCTTCTTCAGGGAATTTATGGACCACCACTAGTCAATACACTATGTAAAAATCACAAAGAATCACATAAAAAGTCTAATTAGTCAAAAAAGTGATATACAGTATACATATATTGATATACAAACATAATAATGTACATAAAGATCATATACTCTGTCTAATCCAGTCTATGCTTGCCTATTTATGGATAGACCCCACAGTGTTATACTTTCATGGGGGATTTTATTCTTAAAGTATATCTAAACCAAATAATTTAATTTGAATATTGTAGCATACCAGTCCTTGGATGTGGTGGCTTTATTTGCTTTATTTATAAAAAATAAGTTTATTTTTTTCCATAAATCTAGTGTCCTTCTTACTTTCTCTGCCTAGAACTCATACAGTAGCTCACAAAAGTAAGTACACCCCTCACATTCTTGAAAATATTTTATTATATCTTTTCATGTGACAACACTGAAGAAATTACACTTTGTTGCAATGTAAAGTAGTGAGTGTGCAACTTATATAACGGTGTCATTTTGCTGTCCCCTCAAAATAACTCAACACACAGCCATTAATGTCTTAACCGCTGGCAACAAAAGTGAGTACACCCCTAAGTGAAAATGTCCAAATTGGGCCCAATTAGCCATTTTCCCTCCCCGGTGTCATGTGACTCGTTAGTGTTACAGGGTATTAGGTGTAAAGCAGGAGTGTTAAATTTGGTGTTAGCACCCTCACTCTCTCATACTGGTCACTGGAAGTTCAACATGGCAAAGAGCTCTCTGAGGATCTGAAAAAAAGAATTGTTACTCTACATAAAGATGGCCTAGGCCAGGGATATGCAATTAGCGGACCTCCAGCTGTTGTAGAACTACAACTCCCATGAGGCATAGCAAGACTCTGACAGCCACAAGCATGACACCCAGAGGCAGAGGCATGATGAGACTTGTAGTTTTGCAACAGCTGGAGGTCCGCTAATTGCATATCCCTGGCCTAGGTTATAAGAACATTGCCAGGACCCTAAAACTGAACTGCAGCATTGTGGCCAAGACCATACAGCGGTTTAACAGGACAGGTTCCACTCAGAACAGGCCTCACCATAGTTGACCAAACAAGTTGAGTGCACGTACTCAGCGTCATATCCAGAGGTTGTCCTTGGGAAATAGACATATGAGTACTGCCAGCATTTCTGCAGAGATTGAAGGAGTGGAGGGGTCAGCCTGTCAGTACTTAGACCATACGCCGCACACTGCATCAAATTGGTCTGCATGGCTGTCGTCTGGCTGAGTACAAAGACAAGTGTGCCTTGCCTACAGTCAAGCATGGTGGTTGGAGTTTCATGGTCTGGTGCTGCATGAGTGCTGCTGGCACTGGGAAGCTGCAGTTCATTGAGGGAACCATGAATTTCAACACTCCCTTCCCTTTGCAGAAGGGAGATTAACCCCCCTGGCGGTATTCCCGAGTCTGGCTCGGGGATACCGCTTTGGGTATTGAAAATCGACCCCGAGCCAGACTCCGGATCGCATCACAGGATCCATGTAGAGGATACTTACATTGTCCCCTGGATCCTGCAATGTCTCCCCGCTGTGATCGGCGAGCCGCCGTGTCTCGCTCGATTCACAGTGCCGAGCTCCATTCCCTGCGAACGTTGCGACGCACGGGGACGGAGTTCGGCGGCAAATTCAAAAAGTGAAACACACAGTATAGATACAGTATACTGTAATCTGTAAGATTACAGTACTGTATCAAATAATTACACATCCCCTTTGTCCCTAGTGGTCTGTCCAGTGTCCTGCATGCAGTTTTATATTATAAAAACTGTTCTTTCTGCCTGGAAACTGGAGATTGTCCATACGAACCAAAACGGTCCCTTTACATCAAAAGTGGCTTTAGACCAGCTAGAAAACAGCGATAATAAATTAGAATCACTTGCAGAATTGAGTGATAGTGATTTGTGAGGAAATCCGTCACCAAACACTAAAAGTAACGAAAGCGACAATTCTGCAACTGAGCAAATTTCAGTGTTTTTGATTTGATTACATTATTGAATAATTTTTATTATTATTATAATATTATTTGGTATAATTATTTATGGTTATTTATTATATTATAATTTTTATTTTCATTTTTCAAACTTTATCATACCCGGGATGTCTACTAGACTCTGGTTTGGACAGATTTAAGTGAATTATTCCTAAGAATTACAGGCCTATAATATAAAACGCCAAATTTCTGTGCAAAATAATTGTACTGCTTTCAGCACCTAAAATCTGAAATAATCATACCGCCAGGGAGGTTAATAAGACACGTGGCCACTCATTAAATTTAGAAGAATAGAGGTTTAACCTTAAACTGCATAGAGCAGGCATCACTAAATGGCGGACCGTGGGCCAAATGCGGACCGCCTCACTCTCCAATATGGCCTGCCTCAGTACCGCCATTTAGCAGCCTTTTCTTCCCACCTGCTGCCTCTGTTAAATCCTCAGCTGACAGTGGGAGGCGGGACAGTTCTGGATGCAGGGCAGAGCTGCCGGAGGTGATTGGCTGTTAAGATGAAGGGCGGTCTTAGCAACCAATCACCATCTTGCAACACCCACCCTCCATCCGAGACATGCCGTGCCTCCCTTCGATCTTCGGTCTGTGCAAGGTAAGTGAGGGAGGGGGCAAAGTTACAGGGAGTGAGGACACTGATCAGGAGGAAAGTGTGTGCTGACTCGCTGAGGACATTAAAGTGGAGTTGTTGAGGGCTGGGATGTGGTGGGCTGAGGAAATCAGGGTGGGGGGCTGAGTGAACTGTGATGTATGGGGGAGATGTGGATATTACAGTGGGGGGGACTGTATTGAATTATAGTTGCTACCATCAGATGGAATGTACTGTACATCATCTCTACTAGTTCATCGGGAATTTACTACAAAAAAACACACAAATTTGCAGTTAAAAATTTGAATCAAATTGCTTTTGTTGTTTATTTGGAAAGTTGACCTTGCTGCCAATGGAAAAACATATGTGTCTATCCTTTCTATGGGATGTTGTGGTGGGAATTTGTGAAGAAAAACCAGTTCATAGTCTGCCAAAATGTGTTTGTGGTAGTGGAGTTGTTCTGTAATAAATATGTGGATATTACAGTGGGGGAGATATGGACATTATAGTGAGGAGATGTGGACATTACAGTGGGGGAGATGTGGACATTACAGTGG
The DNA here is from genome assembly GCF_042186555.1 of Aquarana catesbeiana. Classification (NCBI taxonomy): domain Eukaryota; kingdom Metazoa; phylum Chordata; class Amphibia; order Anura; family Ranidae; genus Aquarana; species Aquarana catesbeiana. Next base: position 737,859,799 of record NC_133325.1, on the reverse strand, counting down.
GGGAGATGTGGACATTACAGTGGGGAGATGTTGACATTACAGTGGGTAGATGTGGACATTACAGTGAGGGAGATGTGGACATTACAGTGAGGGAGATGTGGATATTACAGTGGGGGAGATGTGGATATTACAGTGGGGAGATGTGGATATTACAATGGGGGAGATGTGGATATTACAGTGGGGAGATGTGGACATTACGGTGGGAGAGATGTGGACATTACAGTGGGGAGATGTGGATATTACAGTGGGGAGATGTGGATAATTACAGTGGGGGAGATGTGGACATTACAGTGGGGGAGATGTGGACATTACAGTGGGGGAGATGTGGACATTACAGTGGGGGAAATGTGGATACTACAGTGGGGGGAGATGTGGATATTACAGTGGGGGAGATGTGGATATTACAGTGGGGGAGATGTGGACATTACAGTGGGGGAGATGTGGATATTACGAGGGGGGAGATGTGGATATTACAATGGGGGAGATGTGGATATTACAGTGGGGGAGATGTGGATATTACAGTGGGGAGATGTGGACATTACAGTGGGGAGATGTGGATATTACAGCGGGGGGGAGATGTGGATATTACAGTGGGGAAGATGTGGATATTACAGTGGGGAAGATGTGGATATTACAGTGGGGGGAGATGTGGATATTACAGTGGGGAAGATGTGGATATTACAGTGGGGGAGATGTGAACATTACAGTGGGGGAGATGTGGACATTACAGTGGGGAGATGTGGATATTACAGTGGGGGGAGATGTGGATATTACAGTGGGGGAGATGTGGATATTACAGTGGGGGAGATGTGGATATTACAGGGGGGAGATGTGGACATTATAGTGGGGGAGATGTGGACATTACAGTGGGGGAGAAGTGGATATTACAGTGGGGAGATGTGGATATTACAGTGGGGGAGATGTGCATATTACAGTGGGGAAGATGTGGATATTACAGTGGGGAAGATGTGGATATTACAGTGGGGGGAGATGTGAACATTACAGTGGGGGAGATGTGGACATTACAGTGGGGAGATGTGGATATTACAGTGGGGGGAGATGTGGATATTACAGTGGGGGAGATGTGGATATTACAGGGGGGAGATGTGGACATTATAGTGGGGGAGATGTGGACATTACAGTGGGGGAGATGTGGATATTACGGGGGGAGATGTGGATATTACAATGGGGGAGATGTGGATATTACAGTGGGGGAGATGTGGCTATTACAGAGGGGAGATGTGGACATTACAGTGGGGAGATGTGGATATTACAGCGGGGGGAGATGTGGATATTACAGTGGAGAAGATGTGGATATTACAGTGGGGAAGATGTGGATATTACAGTGGGGGAGATGTGGATATTACAGTGGGGGAGATGTGGACATTACAGTAGGGGAGATGTGGACATTACAGTGGGGGAGAAGTGGATATTACAGTGGGGAGATGTGGATATTACAGTGGGAGGAGATGTGGATATTACAGTGGGGGAGATGTGGATATTACAGTGGGGGAGATGTGGATATTACAGGGAGGAGATGTGGATATTACAGGGGGGAGATGTGGACATTATAGTGGGGGAGATGTGGACATTACAGTGGGGGAGAAGTGGATATTACAGTGGGGAGATGTGGATATTACAGTGGGGGAGATGTGCATATTACAATGGGGGAGATGTGGATATTACAAGGGGGAGATGTGGATATTACAGTGGGGAGATGTGGACATTAAGGTGGGGGAGATGTGTACATTACGATGGGGGAGATGTGTACATTACGGTGGGGAGATGTGGATATTACAGGGGGGAGATGTGGATATTACAGGGGGGAGATGTGGATATTACAGGGGGGAGATGTGGATATTACAGGGGGGAGATGTGGACATTACAGTGGGGGAGAAGTGGATATTACAGTGGGGGAGATGTGGATATTACAGTGGGAGGAGATGTGGATATTACAGTGGGAGGAGATGTGGATATTACAGTGGGAGGAGATGTGGATATTACAGTGGGGGGAGATGTGGATATTATAGTGGGGGAGATGTGGATATTACAGTGGGGGAGATGTGAACATTACAGTGGGGGACATGTGGACATTACAGTGGGGGAGATGTGGATATTACGGGGGGGAGATGTGGATATTACAATGGGGGAGATGTGGATATTACAGTGGGGGAGATGTGGATATTACGGTGGGGAGATGTGGACATTACAGTGGGGGAGATGTGGATATTACAGTGGGGAGATGTGGACATTACAGTGGGGAGATGTGGATATTACAGCAGGGGGAGATGTGGATATTACAGTGGGGAAGATGTGGATATTACAGTGGGGAAGATGTGGATATTACAGTGGGGGGAGATGTGGATATTACAGCGGGGCAGATGTGGATATTACAGTGGGGGAGATGTGAACATTACAGTGGGGGAGATGTGGATATTACGGGGGGGAGATGTGGATATTACAATGGGGGAGATGTGGATATTACAGGGGGGGAGATGTGGATATTACGGGGGGAGATGTGGACATTACAGTGGGGGAGATGTGGATATTACGGGGGGGAGATGTGGATATTACAATGGGGGAGATGTGGATATTACAGTGGGGGAGATGTGGATATTACGGGGGGAGATGTGGACATTACAGTGGGGGAGATGTGGATATTACAGTGGGGGAGATGTGGATATTACAGTGGGGGAGATGTGCATATTACAGTGGGGAGATGTGGACATTACAGTGGGGAGATGTGGATATTACAGCGGGGGAGATGTGGATATTACAGTGGGGAAGATGTGGATATTACAGTGGGGAAGATGTGGATATTACAGTGGGGGAGATGTGGACATTACAGTGAGGGAGATGTGGACATTACAGTGGGGGAGAAGTGGATATTACAGTGGGGAGATGTGGATATTACAGTGGGGGGAGATGTGGATATTACAGCGGGGGAGATGTGGATATTACAGCGGGTGAGATGTGGATATTACAGTGGGGAAGATGTGGATATTACAGTGGGGAAGATGTGGATATTACAGTGGGGGAGATGTGGACATTACAGTGGGGGAGATGTGGACATTACAGTGGGAGAGATGTGGACATTACAGTGGGGGAGAAGTGGACATTACAGCGGGGGAGATGTGGATATGATGGTGGGGGAGATGTGGATATTACAGTGGGGAAGATGTGGATATTACAAGGGGGAGATGTGGACATTACAGTGGGGGGAGATGTGGATATTACAGTGGGGAGATGTGGACATTACAGTGGGGAGATGTGGATATTACAGTGGGGGGAGATGTGGATATTACAGTGTGGGAGATGTGGACATTCCAGTGGGGGAGATGTGGGCATTACAGAGGGGGATATGTGGACATTACAGTGGGGAGATGTGGACATTACAGTGGGAGAGATGTGGACATTACAGTAAGGGAGATGTGTACATTACAGTGGGGGAGAAGTGGATATTACAGTGGGGAGATGTGGATATTACAGTGGGGAGATGTGGATATTACAGTGGGGGAGATGTGGATATTACAGAGGGGAGATGTGGACATTACAGTGGGGGAGATGTGGACATTACAGTGGGGGAGAAGTGGATATTACAGTGGGGAGATGTGGATATTACAATGGGGGAGATGTGGATATTACAATGGGGGAGATGTGGATATTACAATGGGGAGATGTGGACATTACAGTGGGGGAGATGTGGATATTACAGTGGGAGGAGATGTGGATTTTACAGTGGGGGGAGATGTGGATATTACAGTGGGGGAGATGTGAACATTACAGTGGGGGAGATGTGGACATTACAGTGGGGGAGATGTGGATATTACAGGGGGAGATGTGGATATTACAATGGGGGAGATGTGGATATTACAGTGGGGGAGATGTGGATATTACAGTGGGGAGATGTGGACATTACAGTGGGGGAGATGTGGATATTACAGTGGGGAGATGTGGACATTACAGTGGGGAGATGTGGATATTACAGCGGGGGGAGATGTGGATATTACAGTGGGGAAGATGTGGATATTACAGTGGGGAAGATGTGGATATTACAGTGGGGAAGATGTGGATACTACAGTGGGGGGAGATGTGGATATTACAGTGGGGGAGATGTAAACATTACAGTGGGGGAGATGTGGATATTACAGTGGGGGAGATGTAGACATTACAGTGGGGGAGATGTGGATATTACAATGGGGGAGATGTGGATATTATGGGGGAGATGTGGACATTACAGTGGGGAGATGTGGACATTACAGTGGGGAGATGTGGATATTACAGCGGGGGAGATGTGGATATTACAGTGGGGAAGATGTGGATATTACAGTGGGGGAGATGTGGACATTACAGTGGGGGAGATGTGGACATTACAGTGGGGGAGAAGTGGATATTACAGTGGGGGGAGATGTGGATATTATAGTGGGGGAGATGTGGATATTACAGTAGGGGAGATGTGGATATTACAGTGGGGGACATGTGGATATTACAGGGGGAGATGTGGACATTACAGTGGGGGAGATGTGGATATTACAGTGGAGATGTGGACATTACAGTGGGGAAGATGTGGATATTACAGTGGGGAAGATGTGGATATTACAGTGGGGGGAGATGTGGATATTACAGTGGGGGAGATGTAAACATTACAGTGGGGGAGATGTGGATATTACAGTGGGGGAGATGTAGACATTACAGTGGGGGAGATGTGGATATTACAATGGGGGAGATGTGGATATTACGGGGGAGATGTGGACATTACAGTGGGGAGATGTGGACATTACAGTGGGGAGATGTGGATATTACAGCGGGGGAGATGTGGATATTACAGTGGGGAAGATGTGGATATTACAGTGGGGGAGATGAGGACATTACAGTGGGGGAGATGTGGACATTACAGTGGGGGAGAAGTGGATATTACAGTGGGGGGAGATGTGGATATTATAGTGGGGGAGATGTGGATATTACAGTAGGGGAGATGTGGATATTACAGTGGGGGACATGTGGATATTACAGGGGGAGATGTGGACATTACAGTGGAGGAGATGTGGATATTACAGTGGGGAGATGTGGACATTACGGTGGGGGAGATGTGGACATTACAGTGGGGAGATGTGGACATTACAGTGGGGAGATGTGGACATTACAGTGGGGGACATGTGGACATTACAGTGGGGAGATGTGGACATTACAATGGGGAGATGTGGATATTACAGTGGGGAGATGTGGACATTACAGTGGGGGAGATGTGGACATTACAGTGGGGAGATGTGGATATTACAGGGGGGAGATGTGGATATTACAGGGGGGAGATGTGGACATTACAGTGGGGGAGAAGTGGATATTACAGTGGGGGAGATGTGGATATTACAGTGGGAGGAGATGTGGATATTACAGTGGGGGGAGATGTGGATATTACAGTGGGGGAGATGTGAACATTATAGTGGGGGAGATGTGGACATTACAGTGGGGGAGATGTGGATATTACGGGGGGAGATGTGGATATTACAATGGGGGAGATGTGGATATTACAGTGGGGGAGATGTGGATATTACGGTGGGCAGATGTGGACATTACAGTGGGGGAGATGTGGATATTACAGTGGGGAGATTTGGACATTACAGTGGGGAGATGTGGATATTACAGCAGGGGGAGATGTGGATATTACAGTGGGGAAGATGTAGATATTACAGTGGGGAAGATGTGGATATTACAGTGGGGGGAGATGTGGATATTACAGTGGGGGAGATGTGGATATTACAGTGGGGGAGATGTGAACATTACAGTGGGGGAGATGTGTATATTACAGTGGGGGAGATGTGGACATTACAGTGGGGGAGATGTGGATATTACGGGGGGGGAGACGTGGATATTACAATGGGGGAGATGTGGATATTACGGGGGGAGATGTGGACATTACAGTGGGGGAGATGTGGATATTACAGTGGGGAGATGTGGACATTACAGTGGGGAGATGTGGATAATACAGCGGGGGAGATGTGGATATTACAGTGGGGAAGATGTGGATATTACAGTGGGGAAGATGTGGATATTACAGTGGGGGAGATGTGGACATTACAGTGGGGGAGATGTGGACATTACAGTGGGGGAGAAGTGGATATTACAGTGGGGAGATGTGGATATTACAGTGGGGGGAGATGTGGATATTACAGTGGGGGAGATGTGGATATTACAGTAGGGGAGATGTGCATATTACAGTGGGGGAGATGTGGAAATTATAGGGGGGGAGATATGGACATTACAGTGGGGGAGATGTGGATATTACAGTGGGGAGATGTGGATATTACAGTGGGGAGATGTGGACAATACGGTGGGGGAGATGTGGACACTACAGTGGGGAGATGTGGACATTACAGTGGGGAGATGTGGACATTACAGTGGGGGAGATGTGGACAATACAGTGGGGGAGATGTGGACATTACAGTGGGGAGATGTGGACATTACAGTTATGAGATGTGGATATTACAGTGGGGGGGGATGTGGACATTACAGTGGGGGAGATGTGGTTATTACAGTGGGGAGATGTGGATATTACGGTTGGGGAGATATGGACATTACAGTGGGGGGATGTGGATATTATAGTGGGGAGATGTGGACATTACAGTGGGGGAGATGTGGACATTACAGTGGGGGAGATGTGGACTTTACAGTGGGGAGATGTGGATATTACAATGGGGGAGATGTGGATATTACAATGGGGGAGATGTGGACATTACAGTGGGGAGATGTGGATATTACAGTGGGGAGATGTGGATATTACAGTGGGGGAGATGTGGACATTACAGTGGGGGAGATGTGGACATTACAGTGGGGGAAATGTGGATACTACAGTGGGGAGAGATGTGGATATTAAAGTGGGGGAGATATGGATATTACAGTGGGGAGATGTGGACATTACAGTGGGGGAGATGTGGATATTACAATGGGGGAGATGTGGATATTACAGTGAGGGAGATGTGGCTATTACAGAGGGGAGATGTGGACATTACAGTGGGGAGATGTGGATATTACAGCGGGGGGAGATGTGGATATTACAGTGGAGAAGATGTGGATATTACAGTGATGAAGATGTGGATATTACAGTGGGGGATATGTGGACATTACAGTAGGGGAGATGTGGACATTACAGTGGGGGAGAAGTGGATATTACAGTGGGGAGATGTGGATATTACAGTGGGGGGAGATGTGGATATTACAGTGGGGAAGATGTGGATATTACAGTGGGGGAGATGTGGATATTACAGTGGGGGAGATGTGGATATTACAGGGGGGAGATGTGGACATTATAGTGGGGAAGATGTGGACATTACAGTGGGGGAGAAGTGGATATTACAGTGGGGAGATGTGGATATTACAGTGGGGGAGATGTGCATATTACAATGGGGGAGATGTGGATATTACAATGGGGGAGATGTGGATATTACAATGGGGAGATGTGGACATTAAGGTGGGGGAGATGTGTACATTACGGTGGGGGAGATGTGTACATTACAGGGGGGAGATGTGGATATTACAGGGGGGAGATGTGGATATTACAGGGGGGAGATGTGGATATTACAGGGGGGAGATGTGGACATTACAGTGGGGGAGAAGTGGATATTACAGTGGGGGAGATGTGGATATTACAGTGGGAGGAGATGTGGATATTACAGTGGGAGGAGATGTGGATATTACAGTGGGGGGAGATGTGGATATTATAGTGGGGGAGATGTGGATATTACAGTGGTGGAGATGTGGATATTACAGTGGGGGAGATGTGAACATTACAGTGGGGGACATGTGGACATTACAGTGGGGGAGATGTGGATATTACGGGGGGGAGATGTGGATATTACAATGGGGGAGATGTGGATATTACAGTGGGGGAGATGTGGATATTACGGTGGGGAGATGTGGACATTACAGTGGGGGAGATGTGGATATTACAGAGGGGAGATGTGGACATTACAGTGGGGAGATGTGGATATTACAGCAGGGGGAGATGTGGATATTACAGTGGGGAAGATGTGGATATTACAGTGGGGAAGATGTGGATATTACAGCGGGGGGAGATGTGGATATTACAGCGGGGCAGATGTGGATATTACAGTGGGGGAGATGTGAACATTACAGTGGGGGAGATGTGGATATTACGGGGGGAGATGTGGATATTACAATGGGGGAGATGTGGATATTACAGTGGGGGAGATGTGGATATTACAGTGGGGAGATGTGGACATTACGGTGGGGGAGATGTGGACATTACAGTGGGGAGATGTGGATATTACAGTGGGGAGATGTGGATATTACAGTGGGGGAGATGTGGACATTACAGTGGGGGAGATGTGGACATTACAGTGGGGGAAATGTGGATACTACAGTGGGGGGAGATGTGGATATTACAGTGGGGGAGATGTGGATATTACAGTGGGGGAGATGTGGACATTACAGTGGGGGAGATGTGGATATTACGAGGGGGGAGATGTGGATATTACAATGGGGGAGATGTGGATATTACAGTGGGGGAGATGTGGATATTACAGTGGGGAGATGTGGACATTACAGTGGGGAGATGTGGATATTACAGCGGGGGGAGATGTGGATATTACAGTGGGGAAGATGTGGATATTACAGTGGGGAAGATGTGGATATTACAGTGGGGGGAGATGTGGATATTACAGTGGGGGAGATGTGGATATTACAGTGGGGGAGATGTGAACATTACAGTGGGGGAGATGTGGACATTACAGTGGGGAGATGTGGATATTACAGTGGGGGGAGATGTGGATATTACAGTGAGGGAGATGTGGATATTACAGTGGGGGAGATGTGGATATTACAGGGGGAAGATGTGGACATTATAGTGGGGGAGATGTGGACATTACAGTGGGGGAGAAGTGGATATTACAGTGGGGAGATGTGGATATTACAGTGGGGGAGATGTGCATATTACAGTGGGGAAGATGTGGTTATTACAGTGGGGAAGATGTGGATATTACAGTGGGGGGAGATGTGGATATTACAGTGGGGGAGATGTGGATATTACAGTGGGGAGATGTGGATATTACAGTGGGGGAGATGTGGATATTACAGTGGGGGAGATGTGGACATTACAGTGGGGGAGATGTGGATATTACAGTGGGGGAGATGTGGATATTACAGTGGGGAAGATGTGGATATTACAGTGGGGAAGATGTGGATATTACAGTGGGGGAGATGTGGACATTACAGTGGGGGAGATGTGGACATTACAGTGGGGGAGATGTGGACATTACAGTGGGGGAGAAGTGGATATTACAGTGGGGAGATGTGGACATTACAGTGGGGGAGATGTGGACATTACAGTGGGGGAGATGTGGACATTACAGTGGGGGAGAAGTGGACATTACAGTGGGGGAGATGTGGATATTACAGTGGGGGAGATGTGGATATTACAGTGGGGGAGATGTGGACAATACAGTGGGGGAGATGTGGACATTACAGCGGGGGAGATGTGGATATGACAGTGGGGGAGATGTGGATATTACAGTGGGGGAGATGTGGATATTACAAGGGGGAGATGTAGACATTACAGTGGGGGGAGATGTGGATATTACAGTGGGGAGATGTGGACATTACAGTGGGGAGATGTGGATATTACAGTGGGGGGAGATGTGGATATTATAGTGGGGGGAGATGTGGATATTACAGTGGGGGAGATGTGGACATTCGAGTGGGGGAGATGTGGGCATTACAGAGGGGGATATGTGGACATTACAGTGGGGAGATGTGGACATTACAGTGGGAGAGATGTGGACATTACAGTAAGGGAGATGTGGACATTACAGTGGGGGAGAAGTGGATATTACAGTGGGGAGATGTGGATATTACAGTGGGGGAGATGTGGATATTACAGTGGGGGAGATGTGGATATTACAGAGGGGAGATGTGGACATTACAGCGGGGGAGATGTGGACATTACAGTGGGGGAGAAGTGGATATTACAGTGAGGAGATGTGGATATTACAATGGGGGAGATGTGGATATTACAATGGGGGAGTTGTGGATATTACAATGGGGAGATGTGGACATTACAGTGGCGGAGATGTGGACATTACAGTGGGGAGATGTGGATATTACAGGGGGGAGATGTGGATATTACAGGGGGGAGATGTGGACATTACAGTGGGGGAGATGTGGATATTACAGGGGGAGATGTGGATATTACAATGGGGGAGATGTGGATATTACAGTGGGAGGAGATGTGGATATTACAGTGGGGGGAGATGTGGATATTACAGTGGGGGAGATGTGAACATTACAGTGGGGGAGATGTGGACATTACAGTGGGGGAGATGTGGATATTACAGGGGGAGATGTGGATATTACAATGGGGGAGATGTGGATATTACAGTGGGGGAGATGTGGATATTACTGTGGGGAGATGTGGACATTACAGTGGGGGAGATGTGGATATTACAGTGGGGAGATGTGGACATTACAGTGGGGAGATGTGGATATTACAGCGGGGGGGGGGGGATGTGGATATTACAGTGGGGAAGATGTGGATATTACAGTGGGGAAGATGTGGATATTACAGTGGGGAAGATGTGGATATTACAGTGGGTGGAGATGTGGATATTACAGTGGGGGAGATGTAAACATTACAGTGGGGGAGATGTGGATATTACAGTGGGGGAGATGTAGACATTACAGTGGGGGAGATGTGGATATTATAATGGGGGAGATGTGGATATTACGGGGGGAGATGTGGACATTACAGTGGGGAGATGTGGACATTACAGTGGGAAGATGTGGATATTACAGCGGGGGAGATGTGGATATTACAGTGGGGAAGATGTGGATATTACAGTGGGGAAGATGTGGATATTACAGTGGGGGAGATGTGGACATTACAGTGGGGGAGATGTGGACATTACAGTGGGGGAGAAGTGGATATTACAGTGGGGGGAGATGTGGATATTATAGTGGGGGAGATGTGGATATTACAGTAGGGGAGATGTGGATATTACAGTGGGGAGATGTGGACATTACAGTGGGGGAGATGTGGACATTACAGTGGGGAGATGTGGACATTACAGTGGGGAGATGTGGACATTACAGTGGGGGAGATGTGGACATAACAGTGGGGAGAAGTGGACATTACAGTGGGGAGATGTGGATATTACAGTGGGGAGATGTGGACATTACAGTGGGGGAGATGTGGACATTACAGTGGGGAGATGTGGATATTACAGGGGGGAGATGTGGATATTACAGGGGGGAGATGTGGACATTACCGTGGGGGAGAAGTGGATATTACAGTGGGGGAGATGTGGATATTACAGTGGGAGGAGATGTGGATATTACAGTGGGGGGAGATGTGGTTATTACAGTGGGGGAGATGTGAACATTATAGTGGGGGAGATGTGGACATTACAGTGGGGGAGATGTGGATATTACGGGGGGAGATGTGGATATTACAATGGGGGAGATGTGGATATTACGGTGGGGAGATGTGGACATTACAGTGGGGGAGATGTGGATATTACAGTGGGGAGATTTGGACATTACAGTGGGGAGATATGGATATTACAGCAGGGGGAGATGTGGATATTACAGTGGGGAAGATGTGGATATTACAGGGGGGAGATGTGGACATTACAGTGGGGGAGAAGTGGATATTACAGTGGGGGAGATGTGGATATTACAGTGGGAGGAGATGTGGATATTACAGTGGGGGGAGATGTGGATATTACAGTGGGGGAGATGTGAACATTATAGTGGGGGAGATGTGGACATTACAGTGGGGGAGATGTGGATATTACGGGGGGAGATGTGGATATTACAATGGGGGAGATGTGGATATTACAGTGGGGGAGATGTGGATATTACGGTGGGCAGATGTGGACATTACAGTGGGGGAGATGTGGATATTACAGTGGGGAGATTTGGACATTACAGTGGGGAGATGTGGATATTACAGCAGGGGAAGATGTGGATATTACAGTGGGGAAGATGTAGATATTACAGTGGGGAAGATGTGGATATTACAGTGGGGGGAGATGTGGATATTACAGTGGGGGAGATGTGGATATTACAGTGGGGGAGATGTGAACATTACAGTGGGGGAGATGTGTATATTACAGTGGGGGAGATGTGGACATTACAGTGGGGGAGATGTGGATATTACGGGGGGGGAGACGTGGATATTACAATGGGGGAGATGTGGATATTACGGGGGGAGATGTGGACATTACAGTGGGGGAGATGTGGATATTACAGTGGGGAGATGTGGACATTACAGTGGGGAGATGTGGATAATACAGCGGGGGAGATGTGGATATTACAGTGGGGAAGATGTGGATATTACAGTGGGGAAGATGTGGATATTACAGTGGGGGAGATGTGGACATTACAGTGGGGGAGATGTGGACATTACAGTGGGGGAGAAGTGGATATTACAGTGGGGAGATGTGGATATTACAGTGGGGGGAGATGTGGATATTACAGTGGGGGAGATGTGGATATTACAGTAGGGGAGATGTGCATATTACAGTGGGGGAGATGTGGAAATTACAGGGGGGGAGATATGGACATTACAGTGGGGGAGATGTGGATATTACAGTGGGGAGATGTGGATATTACAGTGGGGAGATGTGGACATTACGGTGGGGGAGATGTGGACACTACAGTGGGGAGATGTGGACATTACAGTGGGGAGATGTGGACATTACAGTGGGGGAGATGTGGACAATACAGTGGGGGAGATGTGGACATTACAGTGGGGAGATGTGGACATTACAGTTATGAGATGTGGATATTACGAGGGGGGAGATGTGGATATTACAATGGGGAGATGTGGATATTACAGTGGGGGAGATGTGGATATTACAGTGGGGAGATGTGGACATTACAGTGGGGAGATGTGGATATTACAGCGGGGGGAGATGTGGATATTACAGTGGGGAAGATGTGGATATTACAGTGGGGAAGATGTGGATATTACAGTGGGGGGAGATGTGGATATTACAGTGGGGGAGATGTGGATATTACAGTGGGGGAGATGTGAACATTACAGTGGGGGAGATGTGGACATTACAGTGGGGAGATGTGGATATTACAGTGGGGGGAGATGTGGATATTACAGTGAGGGAGATGTGGATATTACAGTGGGGGAGATGTGGATATTACAGGGGGGAGATGTGGACATTATAGTGGGGGAGATGTGGACATTACAGTGGGGGAGAAGTGGATATTACAGTGGGGAGATGTGGATATTACAGTGGGGGAGATGTGCATATTACAGTGGGGAAGATGTGGTTATTACAGTGGGGAAGATGTGGATATTACAGTGGGGGGAGATGTGGATATTACAGTGGGGGAGATGTGGATATTACAGTGGGGAGATGTGGATATTACAGTGGGGGAGATGTGGATATTACAGTGGGGGAGATGTGGACATTACAGTGGGGGAGATGTGGATATTACAGTGGGGGAGATGTGGATATTACAGTGGGGAAGATGTGGATATTACAGTGGGGAAGATGTGGATATTACAGTGGGGGAGATGTGGACATTACAGTGGGGGAGATGTGGACATTACAGTGGGGGAGATGTGGACATTACAGTGGGGGAGAAGTGGATATTACAGTGGGGAGATGTGGACATTACAGTGGGGGAGATGTGGACATTACAGTGGGGGAGATGTGGACATTACAGTGGGGGAGAAGTGGACATTACAGTGGGGGAGATGTGGATATTACAGTGGGGGAGATGTGGATATTACAGTGGGGGAGATGTGGACAATACAGTGGGGGAGATGTGGACATTACAGCGGGGGAGATGTGGATATGACAGTGGGGGAGATGTGGATATTACAGTGGGGGAGATGTGGATATTACAAGGGGGAGATGTGGACATTACAGTGGGGGGAGATGTGGATATTACAATGGGGGAGATGTGGATATTACGGTGGGGAGATGTGGACATTACAGTGGGGGAGATGTGGATATTACAGTGGGAGGAGATGTGGATATTACAGTGGGGGGAGATGTGGATATTACAGTGGGGGAGATGTGAACATTATAGTGGGGGAGATGTGGACATTACAGTGGGGGAGATGTGGATATTACGGGGGGAGATGTGGATATTACAATGGGGGAGATGTGGATATTACAGTGGGGGAGATGTGGATATTACGGTGGGCAGATGTGGACATTACAGTGGGGGAGATGTGGATATTACAGTGGGGAGATTTGGACATTACAGTGGGGAGATGTGGATATTACAGCAGGGGGAGATGTGGATATTACAGTGGGGAAGATGTAGATATTACAGTGGGGAAGATGTGGATATTACAGTGGGGGGAGATGTGGATATTACAGTGGGGGAGATGTGGATATTACAGTGGGGGAGATGTGAACATTACAGTGGGGGAGATGTGTATATTACAGTGGGGGAGATGTGGACATTACAGTGGGGAGATATGGATATTACAGCAGGGGGAGATGTGGATATTACAGTGGGGAAGATGTGGATATTACAGGGGGGAGATGTGGACATTACAGTGGGGGAGAAGTGGATATTACAGTGGGGGAGATGTGGATATTACAGTGGGAGGAGATGTGGATATTACAGTGGGGGGAGATGTGGATATTACAGTGGGGGAGATGTGAACATTATAGTGGGGGAGATGTGGACATTACAGTGGGGGAGATGTGGATATTACGGGGGGAGATGTGGATATTACGGGGGGAGATGTGGACATTACAGTGGGGGAGATGTGGATATTACAGTGGGGAGATGTGGACATTACAGTGGGGAGATGTGGATATTACAGCGGGGGAGATGTGGATATTACAGCGGGGGAGATGTGGATATTACAGTGGGGAAGATGTGGATATTGCAGTGGGGAAGATGTGGATATTATAGTGGGGGAGATGTGGACATTACAGTGGGGGAGATGTGGACATTACAGTGGGGGAGAAGTGGATATTACAGTGGGGAGATGTGGATATTACAGTGGGGAGAGATGTGGATATTAAAGTGGGGGAGACGTGGATATTACAGTAAGGGAAGATGTGCATATTACAGTGGGGGAGATGTGGATATTACAGGGGGGGAGATGTGGACATTTCAGTGGGGGAGATGTGGATATTACAGTGGGGAGATGTGGACATTACGGTGGGGGAGATGTGGACACTACAGTGGGGAGATGTGGACATTACAGTGGGGAGATGTGGACATTACAGTGGGGGAGATGTGGACAATACAGTGGGGGAGATGTGGACATTACAGTGGGGAGATGTGGACATTACAGTTATGAGATGTGGATATTACAGTGGGGGGGATGTGGACATTACAGTGGGGGAGATGTGGTTATTACAGTGGGGAGATGTGGATATTACGGTTGGGGAGATATGGACATTACAGTGGGGGGATGTGGATATTATAGTGTGGAGATGTGGACATTACAGTGGGGGAGATGTGGACATTACAGTGGGGGAGATGTGGACATTACAGTGGGGAGATGTGGATATTACAATGGGGGAGATGTGGATATTACAGTGGGGAGATGTGGACATTACGGTGGGGGAGATGTGGACATTACAGTGAGGAGATGTGGATATTACAGTGGGGAGATGTTGATATTACAGTGGGGAGATGTGGATATTACAGTGGGGGAGATGTGGACATTACAGTTCGGGAGATGTGGACATTACAGTGGGGGAAATGTGGATACTACAGTGGGGGGAGATGTGGATATTACAGTGGGGGAGATGTGGATATTACAGTGGGGGAGATGTGGACATTACAGTGGGGGAGATGTGGACATTACAGTGGGGGAGATGTGGATATTACGAGGGGGGAGATGTGGATATTACAATGGGGGAGATGTGGATATTACAGTGGGGGAGATGTGGATATTACAGTGGGGAGATGTGGACATTACAGTGGGGAGATGTGGACATTACAGTGGGGGAGATGTGGATATTACGGGGGGAGATGTGGATATTACAATGGGGGAGATGTGGATATTACAGTGAGGGAGATGTGGCTATTACAGAGGGGAGATGTGGACATTACAGTGGGGAGATGTGGATATTACAGCGGGGGGAGATGTGGATATTACAGTGGAGAAGATGTGGATATTACAGTGATGAAGATGTGGATATTACAGTGGGGGAGATGTGGACATTACAGTGGGGGAGATGTGGACATTACAGTGGGGGAGAAGTGGATATTACAGTGGGGAGATGTGGATATTACAGTGGGGGGAGATGTGGATATTACAGTGGGGAAGATGTGGATATTACAGTGGGGGAGATGTGGATATTACAGGGGGGAGATGTGGACATTATAGTGGGGGAGATGTGGACATTACAGTGGGGGAGAAGTGGATATTACAGTGGGGAGATGTGAATATTACAGTGGGGGAGATGTGCATATTACAATGGGGGAGATGTGGATATTACAATGGGGGAGATGTGGATATTACAGTGGGGAGATGTGGACATTAAGGTGGGGGAGATGTGTACATTACGGTGGGGGAGATGTGTACATTACGGTGGGGGAGATGTGTACATTACGGTGGGGGAGATGTGTACATTACAGGGGGGAGATGTGGATATTACAGGGGGGAGATGTGGATATTACAGGGGGGAGATGTGGATATTACAGGGGGAAGATGTGGACATTACAGTGGGGGGAGAAGTGGATATTACAGTGGGGGAGATGTGGATATTACAGTGGGAGGAGATGTGGATATTACAGTGGGAGGAGATGTGGATATTACAGTGGGGGGAGATGTGGATATTATAGTGGGGGAGATGTGGATATTACAGTGGGGGAGATGTGAACATTACAGTGGGGGACATGTGGACATTACAGTGGGGGAGATGTGGATATTACGGGGGGGAGATGTGGATATTACAATGGGGGAGATGTGGATATTACAGTGGGGGAGATGTGGATATTACGGTGGGGAGATGTGGACATTACAGTGGGGGAGATGTGGATATTACAGTTGGGAGATGTGGACATTACAGTGGGGAGATGTGGATATTACAGCAGGGGGAGATGTGGATATTACAGTGGGGAAGATGTGGATATTACAGTGGGGAAGATGTGGATATTACAATGGGGGGAGATGTGGATATTACAGCGGGGCAGATGTGGATATTACAGTGGGGGAGATGTGAACATTACAGTGGGGGAGATGTGGATATTACAGTGGGGAGATGTGGACATTACAGTGGGGAGATGTGGATATTACAGTGGGGGAGATGTGGACATTACAGTGGGGGAGATGTGGATATTACGAGGGGGGAGATGTGGATATTACAATGGGGGAGATGTGGATATTACAGTGGGGGAGATGTGGATATTACAGTGGGGAGATGTGGACATTACAGTGGGGAGATGTGGACATTACAGTGGGGGAGATGTGGATATTACGGGGGGAGATGTGGATATTACAATGGGGGAGATGTGGATATTACAGTGAGGGAGATGTGGCTATTACAGAGGGGAGATGTGGACATTACAGCGGGGAGATGTGGATATTACAGTGGGGGGAGATGTGGATATTACAGTGGAGAAGATGTGGATATTACAGTGGGGAAGATGTGGATATTACAGTGGGGGAGATGTGGATATTACAGTGGGGGAGATGTGGACATTACAGTAGGGGAGATGTGGACATTACAGTGGGGGAGAAGTGGATATTACAGTGGGGAGATGTGGATATTACAGTGGGGGAGATGTGGATATTACAGTGGGGGAGATGTGGATATTACAGGGGGGAGATGTGGACATTATAGTGGGGGAGATGTGGACATTACAGTGGGGGAGAAGTGGATATTACAGTGGGGAGATGTGGATATTACAGTGGGGGAGATGTGCATATTACAATGGGGGAGATGTGGATATTACAGTGGGGGAGATGTGGATATTACAGTGGGGAGATGTGGACATTACAGTGGGGAGATGTGGACATTACAGTGGGGGAGATGTGGATATTACGGGGGGAGATGTGGATATTACAATGGGGGAGATGTGGATATTACAGTGAGGGAGATGTGGCTATTACAGAGGGGAGATGTGGACATTACAGTGGGGAGATGTGGATATTACAGCGGGGGGAGATGTGGATATTACAGTGGAGAAGATGTGGATATTACAGTGATGAAGATGTGGATATTACAGTGGGGGAGATGTGGACATTACAGTGGGGGAGATGTGGACATTACAGTGGGGGAGAAGTGGATATTACAGTGGGGAGATGTGGATATTACAGTGGGGGGAGATGTGGATATTACAGTGGGGAAGATGTGGATATTACAGTGGGGGAGATGTGGATATTACAGGGGGGAGATGTGGACATTATAGTGGGGGAGATGTGGACATTACAGTGGGGGAGAAGTGGATATTACAGTGGGGAGATGTGGATATTACAGTGGGGGAGATGTGCATATTACAATGGGGGAGATGTGGATATTACAATGGGGGAGATGTGGATATTACAGTGGGGAGATGTGGACATTAAGGTGGGGGAGATGTGTACATTACGGTGGGGGAGATGTGTACATTACGGTGGGGGAGATGTGTACATTACAGGGGGGAGATGTGGATATTACAGGGGGGAGATGTGGATATTACAGGGGGGAGATGTGGATATTACAGGGGGAAGATGTGGACATTACAGTGGGGGGAGAAGTGGATATTACAGTGGGGGAGATGTGGATATTACAGTGGGAGGAGATGTGGATATTACAGTGGGAGGAGATGTGGATATTACAGTGGGGGGAGATGTGGATATTATAGTGGGGGAGATGTGGATATTACAGTGGGGGAGATGTGAACATTACAGTGGGGGACATGTGGACATTACAGTGGGGGAGATGTGGATATTACGGGGGGGAGATGTGGATATTACAATGGGGGAGATGTGGATATTACAGTGGGGGAGATGTGGATATTACGGTGGGGAGATGTGGACATTACAGTGGGGGAGATGTGGATATTACAGTGGGGAGATGTGGACATTACAGTGGGGAGATGTGGATATTACAGCAGGGGGAGATGTGGATATTACAGTGGGGAAGATGTGGATATTACAGTGGGGAAGATGTGGATATTACAATGGGGGGAGATGTGGATATTACAGCGGGGCAGATGTGGATATTACAGTGGGGGAGATGTGAACATTACAGTGGGGGAGATGTGGATATTACGAGGGGGAGATGTGGATATTACAATGGGGGAGATGTGGATATTACAGTGGGGGAGATGTGGATATTACAGTGGGGAGATGTGGACATTACGGTGGGGGAGATGTGGACATTACAGTGGGGAGATGAGGATATTACAGTGGGGAGATGTGGATATTACAGTGGGGGAGACGTGGACATTACAGTGGGGGAGATGTGGACATTACAGTGGGGGAAATGTGGATACTACAGTGGGGGGAGATGTGAATATTACAGTGGGGGAGATGTGGATATTACAGTGGGGGAGATGTGGACATTACAGTGGGGGAGATGTGGATATTACGAGGGGGGAGATGTGGATATTACAATGGGGGAGATTTGGATATTACAGTGGGGGGAGATGTGGATATTACAGTGGGGGAGATGTGGACATTACAGTGGGGGAGATGTGGATATTACAGTGGGGGAGATGTGGATATTACAGTGGGGAGATGTGGACATTACAGTGGGGAGATGTGGACATTACAGTGGGGGAGATGTGGATATTACGGGGGGAGATGTGGATATTACAATGGGGGAGATGTGGATATTACAGTGAGGGAGATGTGGCTATTACAGAGGGGAGATGTGGACATTACAGTGGGGAGATGTGGATATTACAGCGGGGGGAGATGTGGATATTACAGTGGAGAAGATGTGGATATTACAGTGATGAAGATGTGGATATTACAGTGGGGGAGATGTGGACATTACAGTGGGGGAGATGTGGACATTACAGTGGGGGAGAAGTGGATATTACAGTGGGGAGATGTGGATATTACAGTGGGGGAGACGTGGACATTACAGTGGGGGAGATGTGGACATTACAGTGGGGGAAATGTGGATACTACAGTGGGGGGAGATGTGGATATTACAGTGGGGGAGATGTGGATATTACAGTGGGGGAGATGTGGATATTACAGCGGGGGAGATGTGGATATTACAGTGGGGAAGATGTGGATATTACAGTGGGGAAGATGTGGATATTACAGTGGGGGAGATGTGGACATTACAGTGGGGGAGATGTGGACATTACAGTGGGGGAGATGTGGATATTACAGTGGGGGGAGATGTGGATATTATAGTGGGGGAGATGTGGATATTACAGTGGGGGACATGTGGATATTACAGGGGGAGATGTGGACATTACAGTGGGGGAGATGTGGATATTACAGTGGGGAGATGTGGACATTACGGTGGGGGAGATGTGGACATTACAGTGGGGAGATGTGAACATTACAGTGGGGAGATGTGGACATTACAGTGGGGAAGATGTGGACATTACAGTGGGGAGATGTGGACATTACAGTGGGGAGATGTGGATATTACAGTGGGGAAATGTGGACATTACAGTGGGGGAGATGTGGACATTACAGTGGGGAGATGTGGATATTACAGGGGGGAGATGTGGATATTACAGGGGGGAGATGTGGACATTACAGTGGTGGAGAAGTGGATATTACAGTGGGGGAGATGTGGATATTACAGTGGGAGGAGATGTGGATATTACAGTGGGGGGAGATGTGGATATTACAGTGGGGGAGATGTGAACATTATAGTGGGGGAGATGTGGACATTACAGTGGGGGAGATGTTGATATTACGGGGGGAGATGTGGATATTACAATGGGGGAGATGTGGATATTACAGTGGGGGAGATGTGGATATTACGGTGGGGAGATGTGGACATTACAGTGGGGGAGATGTGGATATTACAGTGGGGAGATTTGGACATTACAGTGGGGAGATGTGGATATTACAGCAGGGGGAGATGTGGATATTACAGTGGGGAAGATGTGGACATTACAGTGGGGAAGATGTGGATATTACAGTGGGGGGAGATGTGGATATTACAGTGGGGGAGATGTGGATATTACAGTGGGGGAGATGTGAACATTACAGTGGGGGAGATGTGGATATTACAGTGGGGGAGATGTGGACATTACAGTGGGGGAGATGTGGATATTACGGGGGGGGAGATGTGGATATTACAATGGGGGAGATGTGGATATTACGGGGGGAGATGTGGACATTACAGTGGGGGAGATGTGGATATTACAGTGGGGAGATGTGGACATTACAGTGGGGAGATGTGGATATTACAGCGGGGGAGATGTGGATATTACAGCGGGGGAGATATTGGAAATTACAGTGGGGAAGATGTGGATATTATAGCGGGGAAGATGTGGATATTACAGTGGGGGAGATGTGGACATTACAGTGGGGAGATGTGGATATTACAGTGGGGAGAGATGTGGATATTACAGTGGGGGAGACGTGGATATTACAGTAGGGGAGATGTGCATATTACAGTGGGGGAGATGTGGATATTACAGGGGGGGAGATGTGGACATTACAGTGGGGGAGATGTGGATATTACAGTGGGGAGATGTGGACATTACGGTGGGGGAGATGTGGACACTACAGTGGGGAGATGTGGACATTACAGTGGGGAGATGTGGACATTACAGTGGGGGAGATGTGGACAATACAGTGGGGGAGATGTGGACATTACAGTGGGGAGATGTGGACATTACAGTTATGAGATGTGGATATTACAGTGGGGGGGATGTGGACATTGTTAAAATAATACAGTCAGCGCAAAAATGAAACTAACACGAAATATAAGCTGCTGTGCACTGAAGGTAAACATATAAAACCCCTGGAAACATATAATACAAAAAAGCAGTGCAGCGCTAAACTAAAAGTCTATTAACACAGTCCCTTTAAGATAAATTGTAGATAGGAAAACAGTTCTCCACTGTGATGAAAAAGGTGCTCAAAAGTATTCCATGCAGTGCTACGCATCCGTGATACCACCACCGGCCAGCCAAACCGCTCACCTCAGCAAATGGACCCCTGAACTAACAGATAGGTCAAACCAGCATGTACCACGCAAGGTGGAAGGGAATGGAGACTTGTCTGGAATGATGGTCCCACGGTAGTGGAGATGACACTCCAAATTGCAGGTCATATCACATGTAATACAAATGAAGATACATAGTGCACACTGTGTGGCTAAAATAAATGTCATTTATTAAAAATATGAGGTACTCACAAGCACAGCACTAAGCCCTAGTGCTGGGATACAGGTAAAATATCATCAAAGAATAACGTGGGTTAAATGGCGGCTGCAGTGATGTCAAAAAAGCTCCCGCACGCGTATCGTCCTCCTCTGGACTTCATCAGCGGTTAATGGAGATAAAAGACATCACATCTATATATATAGAGCCCAAAAAATCTATTTCCTGTAAGGTAAGACACCCCTCTAGGGAACCGTCCAATCAGCTTCAGCTATCAAGGGGTCAAAGGGATTGCTTCCTACCAAGCTTATCAGATCACTATGGTAACCCAGGCTCATGTGTGATGATGCCCGGTCATGTGACATAAAAGACATAGGAAACCCCTATTATCAGGAAAAATGGGATTACACAGGCCGTCATGACGTCATCGCCGCCAGGACGGCCGATCACATGACCCTATATTCCCTAGTATAATCTGACCCTGGAACTCCCTCTGACGCAGAGCCCCACCCCCAGTGTTCAGAGCTTCCCTCTCAGACCGTCAATCACTAAGAACGCCCCTTATGGGTGTATATTAGGACGGCCGTCGTGACGTCATTGACGTCAGGACGGCCAATCATATGGTCTCAATTCAGCGTGTTACTATAGGCTAGAAACGAAAAAACAGACGCTCCAGAGACAGGACGCTCTCCTTGACAACCAGAGCGGCCGTCATGACGTCACCGTCACCAGGACGGCTGGTCATGTGATCCCCCTATCAGGGCTGGAACGCACACACATACATAGCGCCGTCCCCAGTAGCCTCCTGCTCAGGCTGTCCCTATAGCGATCTGCAAGTTGGAGCTTCATCCTTTTTTAAGCCTGTTTAATATTGGTTGGTTATAACACCCTACTCACTCCACTTTATTGTCAATTACTGGGCTCAAGAATAGAACTGTATTCCTGTTCACATTATATGCCCACAGCTAGAGGAATGGGAAAAGGATTTAAAAATTATATTAATAGAAAAAATTCATGATTATAATATCAGCACATGGAAAACATCCCCATGTGCTATGCTAACGACCTCACCGCAGCCACCATAACATACCCACCCTATACTTTACAATCCGTAAGATATACATGTCATAATATTATAAAACCAGAAGAATCGAATCACAATCACATTGCACACAACCCCCCATGTCAATTATGTACATATGGTATAAATCGATTTCCAGACTGAAAAAAATTTTTTTTTTTTTTTTTTTTTTTTAAAAAGCGCCCACATGTGCAATATGAATATCAGTACTAAAGTGTGCACAACTAACCATCTATATTAATACGCCATGCAAAGACTAGCTTTCTATTTCAATGTACAGTAACCCGAAAGCTACCCCATAAGCGTTATTTGTCGGAGATGAAACAATTTAAGTCGAATTCGACATTGAGTCCCGTGGGTACCCCCACTTGGGTCTCATAAACCCAAAATGACTCACGCCGGCTCAATTGTCGAATAAAGTTCCCCCCCCTCCAATGAGGGGTCACTTTTTCAACCCCCCAAAATTTTAATTTAGCAGGATTTCGAGCATGGAATAATCGAAAGTGCTTGGAAACATTGTGGGTTACCAAGCCTTTTTTGATGTTATTCACATGTTCTCCTATTCTGATATGCAGAGGTCTGGATGTCCTGCCTATGTACTGGAGGCCACATTCGCACTCCATCATGTACACTACCCCTGTGGTGGAACATGTGATGAAATCTTTAATTTTATATGATTTCTTGGTTGCTGTGGCGACAAACTCTTTACGTTTTTTAATATTACATTTAGCCTGTTTGCATGGTGGACACCGTCCACAGGCATAAAAACCTGTCAGTACATTGAAGATTCTATTCTCAAACGGAACAGGTGGATCGATCACCCCAGGGGCCAACCTGTCGCGCAAAGAGGGGGCCTTTCTATAAACAAATTGAGGAAACTGAGGGAGGACAGGACCAAGCACTCTGTCCCGTCTGAGAATAGGCCAATGTTTGCGAAGTATGTATGTTAACTTACGAAAGATCCTATGCTTGAGTACAAGGAGGAATTACATTCACTGATAATGAGAGGGAAGCACATTGGAGTGCTAAATGCTAAAGAAGCATCCTACTTAGATCCATCCGCATGCCGCACCCCAATAATATACTTTTTGCCAAAAATACACAAGAACAGTTCCAACCCACCTGGCCGACCTATAGTCAATGGTATTGACTCAGTCTCATCAAGACTGGGTCAATACATTGACTTCTTTCTCCAACCTTTGGTTTCCAAAACCCATTCCTTTTTGAAAGATACTAAACACATCATTCAGATTATCGAAGCTCTACCTGATTTATCATCCTGTTTTTTGATAACAGCGGATGTCAGCTCACTGTACACAATCATCAGTCATGAGGATGCCCTGAAGTCGGTACAGTGGGCCTTCAGAACATCCGATTACACTAGGAGGCATAAAAGTTTCATTCTTGACTGTTTAAATTTTTGTTTATCAAAAAATTACTTTTGGTACAACAGACAATTTTACCTCCAAACGAGAGGCGTGGCTATGGGGGCCCGGTTCGCTCCCAGTGTTGCCAATTTATTTATGGCACACTGGGAGGAAGATGCGATATATAAAAACATGCCCCCAGAACTTGTCTGTTATCAGAGGTATATCGACGACATTGTTATGATTTGGACGGGAGATAGGGGCAAGTTAGATCAGTTCATGCAGAAACTTGATAGGAATACCAGGAATATAGTCCTGTCATGGAACCTTAGCACTGAACGGATTGTTTTCCTTGATTTGGACATCTCAAGGGAGGGGAATCAGTTTAAACTGACTAATCATTTCAAGCCGACTGACCGTAATGCGTTCATCCCCTTGGGAAGCTGCCACCACCTCCAGTGGTTGTGCAATATCCCAAAGGGACAATTTGTGCGCATTAGACGCAATTGCACACAGGAGAGTGATTATATCTCACAATCACAGGTACTTGCATCCCGCTTCATTCAAAAGGGGTATGATAAATCCAGCATAGATAGGGATATAGAATCCGTCCGGGTGCTTGACAGAAACACGCTAGTGTCCAACTGCCCCAAGGTCCGACAGGATTCATCAGGGAACATTAAAATGATCCTTGATTTTAATGTCCAGTACAAACAATTCGAAAGGGTTGTTCGCAAACATTGGCCTATTCTCAGACGGGACAGAGTGCTTGGTCCTGTCCTCCCTCAGTTTCCTCAATTTGTTTATAGAAAGGCCCCCTCTTTGCGCGACAGGTTGGCCCCTGGGGTGATCGATCCACCTGTTCCGTTTGAGAATAGAATCTTCAATGTACTGACAGGTTTTTATGCCTGTGGACGGTGTCCACCATGCAAACAGGCTAAATGTAATATTAAAAAACGTAAAGAGTTTGTCGCCACAGCAACCAAGAAATCATATAAAATTAAA
Source organism: Aquarana catesbeiana (assembly GCF_042186555.1). Classification (NCBI taxonomy): domain Eukaryota; kingdom Metazoa; phylum Chordata; class Amphibia; order Anura; family Ranidae; genus Aquarana; species Aquarana catesbeiana. The sequence continues at coordinate 737,834,095 of NC_133325.1, read as the reverse complement.
GATTTCATCACATGTTCCACCACAGGGGTAGTGTACATGATGGAGTGCGAATGTGGCCTCCAGTACATAGGCAGGACATCCAGACCTCTGCATATCAGAATAGGAGAACATGTGAATAACATCAAAAAAGGCTTGGTAACCCACAATGTTTCCAAGCACTTTCGATTATTCCATGCTCGAAATCCTGCTAAATTAAAATTTTGGGGGGTTGAAAAAGTGACCCCTCATTGGAGGGGGGGGAACTTTATTCGACAATTGAGCCGGCGTGAGTCATTTTGGGTTTATGAGACCCAAGTGGGGGTACCCACGGGACTCAATGTCGAATTCGACTTAAATTGTTTCATCTCCGACAAATAACGCTTATGGGGTAGCTTTCGGGTTACTGTACATTGAAATAGAAAGCTAGTCTTTGCATGGCGTATTAATATAGATGGTTAGTTGTGCACACTTTAGTACTGATATTCATATTGCACATGTGGGCGCTTTTTAAAAAAAAAAAAAAAAAAAAAAAAAATTTTTTTCAGTCTGGAAATCGATTTATACCATATGTACATAATTGACATGGGGGGTTGTGTGCAATGTGATTGTGATTCGATTCTTCTGGTTTTATAATATTATGACATGTATATCTTACGGATTGTAAAGTATAGGGTGGGTATGTTATGGTGGCTGCGGTGAGGTCGTTAGCATAGCACATGGGGATGTTTTCCATGTGCTGATATTATAATCATGAATTTTTTCTATTAATATAATTTTTAAATCCTTTTCCCATTCCTCTAGCTGTGGGCATATAATGTGAACAGGAATACAGTTCTATTCTTGAGCCCAGTAATTGACAATAAAGTGGAGTGAGTAGGGTGTTATAACCAACCAATATTAAACAGGCTTAAAAAAGGATGAAGCTCCAACTTGCAGATCGCTATAGGGACAGCCTGAGCAGGAGGCTACTGGGGACGGCGCTATGTATGTGTGTGCGTTCCAGCCCTGATAGGGGGATCACATGACCAGCCGTCCTGGTGACGGTGACGTCATGACGGCCGCTCTGGTTGTCAAGGAGAGCGTCCTGTCTCTGGAGCGTCTGTTTTTTCGTTTCTAGCCTATAGTAACACGCTGAATTGAGACCATATGATTGGCCGTCCTGACGTCAATGACGTCACGACGGCCGTCCTAATATACACCCATAAGGGGCGTTCTTAGTGATTGACGGTCTGAGAGGGAAGCTCTGAACACTGGGGGTGGGGCTCTGCGTCAGAGGGAGTTCCAGGGTCAGATTATACTAGGGAATATAGGGTCATGTGATCGGCCGTCCTGGCGGCGATGACGTCATGACGGCCTGTGTAATCCCATTTTTCCTGATAATAGGGGTTTCCTATGTCTTTTATGTCACATGACCGGGCATCATCACACATGAGCCTGGGTTACCATAGTGATCTGATAAGCTTGGTAGGAAGCAATCCCTTTGACCCCTTGATAGCTGAAGCTGATTGGACGGTTCCCTAGAGGGGTGTCTTACCTTACAGGAAATAGATTTTTTGGGCTCTATATATATAGATGTGATGTCTTTTATCTCCATTAACCGCTGATGAAGTCCAGAGGAGGACGATACGCGTGCGGGAGCTTTTTTGACATCACTGCAGCCGCCATTTAACCCACGTTATTCTTTGATGATATTTTACCTGTATCCCAGCACTAGGGCTTAGTGCTGTGCTTGTGAGTACCTCATATTTTTAATAAATGACATTTATTTTAGCCACACAGTGTGCACTATGTATCTTCATTTGTATTACATGTGATATGACCTGCAATTTGGAGTGTCATCTCCACTACCGTGGGACCATCATTCCAGACAAGTCTCCATTCCCTTCCACCTTGCGTGGTACATGCTGGTTTGACCTATCTGTTAGTTCAGGGGTCCATTTGCTGAGGTGAGCGGTTTGGCTGGCCGGTGGTGGTATCACGGATGCGTAGCACTGCATGGAATACTTTTGAGCACCTTTTTCATCACAGTGGAGAACTGTTTTCCTATCTACAATTTATCTTAAAGGGACTGTGTTAATAGACTTTTAGTTTAGCGCTGCACTGCTTTTTTGTATTATATGGGATGTGGACATTACAGTGGGGGAGATGTGGTTATTACAGTGGGGAGATGTGGATATTACGGTTGGGGAGATATGGACATTACAGTGGGGGGATGTGGATATTATAGTGGGGAGTAGGGATGAGCTTCGTGTTCGAGTCGAACCCATGTTCGACTCGAACATCGGCTGTTCGCCCGTTCGCCGAATTGCGAACGATATGGGCCGTTCGCGCTAAATTCGTGTGGCGCGTCACGGCCCATAATTCACTGCGGCATCGCAGTGCATTGCTGGCTGATGATTGGCCAAGCATGCACTATGACCCGCATGCTTGGCCAATCACAGCGCCGTCAGTAGAGAGAGCTGTAATTGGCCAAAGCCAGGGTGGCTTTGGCCAATTATGGCTCAGGGGATTTAGTACACACCCCACACTATATAAGGCCGCCTGCACGGCGGCCCTGTGTAGTGTGTGTTCCGGTGTGCTGAGAGATAGAGAGAGAGAGACAGTGTCATTTGATTTGAGTTAGATAGATTAGGCAGAACAGTCAGTCAGTTAGCTGCACTTACAGTGTATTGTGTATATATATGCATCCCAGGTGTTGCATATATATATATACACTGTATTCAGTTTAGCTAGATCCGTTCCTGTTATCTTCTATCTAGACTATTTACATTTAATGCAGTGCGTCCTGCTCACAGTGTTCAGCTAGATCCGTTCCTGCTATTTACATTTAGTGCAGTGCGTCCTGCTCACAGTGTTCAGCTAGATCCGTTCCTGTTATCTTCTAGACTATTTACATTTAGTGCAGTGCGTCCTGCTCACAGTGTTCAGCTAGATCCGTTCCTGCAATTTACATTTAGTGCAGTGCGTCCTGCTCACAGTGTTCAGCAAGATCCGTTCCTGCTATTTACATTTAGTGCAGTGCGTCCTGCTCACAGTGTTCAGCTAGATCCGTTCCTGCTATTTACATTTAGTGCAGTGCGTCCTGCTCACAGTGTTCAGCTAGATCCGTTCCTGTTATTTACATTTAGTGCAGTGCGTCCTGCTCACAGTGTTCAGCTAGATCCGTTCCTGCTATTTACATTTAGTGCAGTGCGTCCTGCTCACAGTGTTCAGCTAGATCCGTTCCTGCTATTTACATTTAGTGCAGTGCGTCCTGCTCACAGTGTTCAGCTAGATCCGTTCCTGCTATTTACATTTAGTGCAGTGCGTCCTGCTCACAGTGTTCAGCTAGATCCGTTCCTGCTATTTACATTTAGTGCAGTGCGTCCTGCTCACAGTGTTCAGCTAGATCCGTTCCTGTTATCTTCTAGACTATTTACATTTAGTGCAGTGCGTCCTGCTCACAGTGTTCAGCTAGATCCGTTCCTGTTATTTACATTTAGTGCAGTGCGTCCTGCTCACAGTGTTCAGCTAGATCCGTTCCTGCTATTTACATTTAGTGCAGTGCGTCCTGCTCACAGTGTTCAGCTAGAGCCGTTCCTGCTATTTACATTTAGTGCAGTGCGTCCTGCTCACAGTGTTCAGCTAGATCCGTTCCTGTTATCTTCTAGACTATTTACATTTAGTGCAGTGTGTCCTGCTCACAGTGTTCAGCTAGATCCGTTCCTGCTATTTACATTTAGTGCAGTGCGTCCTGCTCACAGTGTTCAGCTAGATCCGTTCCTGTTATCTTCTAGACTATTTACATTTAGTGCAGTGCGTCCTGCTCACAGTGTTCAGCTAGATCCGTTCCTGTTATCTTCTAGACTATTTACATTTAGTGCAGTGCGTCCTGCTCACAGTGTTCAGCTAGATCCGTTCCTGTTATCTTCTAGACTATTTACATTTAGTGCAGTGCGTCCTGCTCACAGTGTTCAGCTAGATCCGTTCCTGTTATCTTCTAGACTATTTACATTTAGTGCAGTGCATCCTGCTCACAGTGTTCAGCTAGATCCGTTCCTGTTATCTTCCTACTGACAGTCAGGCTTGTCTGGTTACAGTATATAAAGCTACCTGAAGAAAATTACAGGTGTTCTTTTTGATCCTATTAGTACCACGGTCAGGCAGCTAGACTATTTACATTTAGTACAGTGCGTCCTGCTTACAGTGTTCAGCTAGATCCGTTCCTGTTATCTTCCTACTGACAGGCAGGCTTGTCTGGTTACAGTATATAAAGCTACCTGAAGAAAATTACAGGTGTTCTATTTGATCCTATTAGTACCACGGTCAGGCAGCTAGACTATTTACATTTAGTACAGTGCGTCCTGCTCACAGTGTACAGCTAGATCTGTTCCTGTTATCTTCCTACTGACAGGCAGGCTTGTCTGGTTACAGTATATAAAGCTACCTGAAGAAAATTACAGGTGTTCTATTTGATCCTATTAGTACCACGGTCAGGCAGCTAGACTATTTACATTTAGTACAGTGCGTCCTGCTCACAGTGTTCAGCTAGATCCGTTCCTGTTATCTTCCTACTGACAGGCAGGCTTGTCTGGTTACAGTATATAAAGCTACCTGAAGAAAATTACAGGTGTTCTATCCCAGCTTAGTGCAGCTACAGGCCATTAGTATGTCTGGAAGGCCAAGAAGGAGAGGCAGACAGTCACAAGCCAATAAGAGAGGGCAAGCAGGCTCTGTGTCTAGTGCTGGTCATGGAGACGGTGCATCCTCATCAGCACGTGGCCATGGGACACGCTTGGCCTTTTTTTCGGCAGCTGGCCGTGTTGAGCTGCAACATGCGGAAGACTTGGTCGAGTGGATGACCAAGCCGTCCTCATCCTCCTCATCCTCTCTCACCCATGCCCAGGGTGCTTTGTCTGGCAAAGCAGCGGCCTCTTCCCTCAGCTCAATGTCATCAGTGACTCCTTCCCTAGCTCCACCATGTCCTCATGAGGATTCCCTCGAACTGTTTGACCACAGTGTTGGGTACATGCTCCAGGAGGATGCCCAGCGTTTGGAAGGCTCTGATGACGATACTGAGCTCGATGAAGGCAGTAACATGAGCACGGACAGAGGGGGTGCCCAAGAAGGACAGCAATCTGGCAGTCATGCTCCCCCTGCTGCAGCATACTGCCAGGTTTGCTCCAGTGATGAGGAGGGAGGGGATGATGAGGTCACTGACTCAACGTGGGTGCCTGATAGGAGAGAGGAGGAGGAGGAGGAGGAGGAGGCGGCGGCACATCACCAACGAGGCAGGATGCCCTCCAGGGGCCAGCCTAAGGGCAGCACATTGACTGCATCACACCCCAAAGCTCCACATGTGCAGGGCGCTGCAGTCTCTGCGCGTTATTCAAAAAGTTCTTTGGTGTGGGCCTTTTTTGAGACGAGTGCATCAGATCGCACCGCTGCTATTTGCAACATATGTCTCAAGCGTATCTCGCGTGGCCAAAACATCTCCCGCTTGGGTACCACATGCTTGACCAGACATATGTTGACCTGCCATGCAGTTCGTTGGCAAGCGTATCTAAAAGACCCACACCAAAGAACAAAGAGGATCTCTCCTTGCTCCTCATCAGCTGAGATTTCCAACCCCACTAGACCTTCAGTCCTCTCTGAGACCTGCAGTGAGAGGAATGAAGGTGTAGAATTAGGTGTGTCACAGCCAAGTACTTGTGGGCAATCTGCTTTTGGTACACCGACGTCAGATTGTACCAGGCAAATTTCCCTGCCCCAGCTGCTGCACCGCCGAAAGAAGTTTGCTCCCAGCCATCCACATGCCCAGCGGTTGAATGCTAGCTTGGCAAAATTGCTAGCACTTCAACTGCTGCCTTTTCAGTTGGTAGACTCTGCCCCCTTCCGTGAGTTTGTGGAATGTGCAGTTCCTCAGTGGCAGGTACCCAAATGCCACTTTTTCTCACGGAAGGCGATTCCGGCTCTCTACCGGCATGTGGAAGGCAATGTCCATGCCTCACTGGACAGGGCGGTCAGCGGTAAGGTGCATATTACCGCTGACTCATGGTCCAGCAGGCATGGACAGGGACGTTACCTAAGTTTCACGGCGCATTGGGTGACTCTGCTGGCAGCTGGGAAGGATGCAGGACAAGGTGCAGTAGTGTTGGAGGTTGTTCCGCCACCACGCCTCCAAAATGCTGATTGTGACACACCTCTCTCCTCCACCCCCTCCTCTTCTTCTTCCTCCATGGCCTCTTCCTCGGAACCAGCGGTGCTCCGTAGGCATTCAAGGGGCTACGCAAGTACGCAGGCCAAAAGATGCCATGCGGTGCTTGAGCTGGTGTGCTTGGGGGACAGGAGCCACACTGGTGCAGAGGTTCTGTCAGCTCTGCAGGGGCAGGTTCAGAGGTGGTTGACGCCACGCCAACTTAAGGCAGGAATGGTGGTTTGCGACAATGGCACCAACCTCCTCTCTGCCCTCCGACAGGGACAAATGACCCATGTGCCCTGTTTGGCTCACGTCCTTAACTTGGTGGTGCAGCGGTTCTTGGGCAGGTACCCGGGCTTACAGGATGTCCTGAGGCAGGCCAGGAAAGTCTGTGTGCATTTCCGCCGGTCATATTATGCCAGTGCTCGGCTGACGGACCTCCAAAAGGAGTTTAACCTGCCCAAGAACCGCCTAATCTGTGACATGCCCACCAGGTGGAACTCAACGTTGGCCATGCTGCAGCGGCTGCACACGCAGCAGAGGGCCATCAATGAGTACCTGTGCGACTATGGCACCAGGACAGGGTCAGGGGAGCTTGGTTTTTTTTCCCCACGCCAGTGGGCCATGATCAGGGATGCATGCACTGTCCTGTCACCATTCGAGGAGGCCACGAGGATGGTGAGCACTGACAGTGCATGCATCAGTGACACTGTCCCCCTTGTCCACCTGTTGGAGCACACGCTGCGTGGAATAATGGACAGGGCACTTGAGGCAGAACAGAGGCAGGAAGAGGAGGACTTCCTTAGCTCTCAAGGCCCCCTTTATCCAGACAGTGTTCCTGCGTGCCCGCCGATCACACAGGAAGAGGACGAGGAGGAGGAGGAGGAAGATTGTGTCAGTATGGAGGTGGAGCCTGGCACTCAGCATCAGCAGCAGTCTTTAAGGGATCAGTCCCAAGGAACACATGGACTTGTACGTGGCTGGGAGGAGGTGGCTGCGGACGTTGTTGTCCTTAGTGACCCAGAGGACTCCGGACCGAATGCCTCAGCAAACCTACGCTGCATGGCCTCCCTGATCCTGCAAAGCCTGCGTAAGGATCCTCGTATTCGTGGTATCAAGGAGAAGGACCAATACTGGCTGGCAACCCTCCTTGATCCACGTTACAAGGGTAAGGTTGCGGACCTTATCTTGCCATCGCAGAGGGAGCAGAGGATGAAACATCTTCGGGAGGCCTTGCAGAAAGGTCTGTGCAACGCGTTCCCAGAGACTGGGAGGTTACAAACTCCTGTTTCTGGACAACGTGTTGCTGAGGCTTCGGTCAGTCAAAGAAGGAGCGGTGGAGAAGGTGGCCGTCTGACCGATGCGTTCAGACAATTTTTTGGTCCGCAGCCCCAAGGTATGATCGGTTCCAGCAACCATCGCCAGCGTCTGTTTTACATGGTGCAGGAATACCTAGGGGCAAGATCAGACTTGGACACCTTTCCCACCGAAAATCCTCTGGGTTACTGGGTCTTGAGGATGGATCACTGGCCAGAGCTTGCACAGTATGCAATTGAGCTACTGGCCTGTCCTGCATCCAGCGTTCTTTCGGAACGCACATTCAGTGCTGCTGGAGGCGTGGTAACCGATCACAGGGTGCGTCTGTCCACCGACTCGGTCGATCGGCTGACCTTCATAAAAATGAATGAGTCTTGGATCACCACCAGCTACCAAGCACCTGATGCTGATGTAACCGAATAATTTTTTTTGAAATCTCAGATCCCTTCAAAGACTGCCTATGCTGATGCTGAGTGACTATCCCTGAGTAATTATCCTCTTCCTCCTCAATCATCACGCTGATAGCTTGTAAGAACATTTTTGGTTCTGGGCGCCACCACCAGTGCCTAAGGCACAATTTTTCAACCCCTGTTTAACAGGGGCATGTAATTACAATTTTTGATGTAATACTTTGCAGCAGGGCTCGTTCCTGCATTCCAACTAGAGTGTCTGTGAGGGGTTGCAGTGTTGTGGCACCAGCACCAGTGCCTAAGGCCCAATTTTTCTGCCCCTGTCTAACAGGGGCGTGTAATTACAATTTTTGATGCAATACTTTGCAGCAGGGCTCGTTCCTGCATTCCAACTAGAGTGTCTGTGAGGGGTTGCAGTGTTGTGGCACCAGCACCAGTGCCTAAGGCCCAATTTTTCTGCCCCTGTCTAACAGGGGCGTGTAATTACAATTTTTGATGCAATACTTTGCAGCAGGGCTCGTTCCTGCGTTCCAACTAGAGTGTCTGTGAGGGGTTGCAGTGTTGTGGCACCAGCACCAGTGCCTAAGGCCCAATTTTTCTGCCCCTGTCTAACAGGGGCGTGTAATTACAATTTTTGAAGCAATACTTTGCAGCAGGGCTCGTTCCTGCGTTCCAACTAGAGTGTCTGTGAGGGGTTGCAGTGTTGTGGCACCAGCACCAGTGCCTAAGGCCTAATTTTTCAGCTCCTGTTCAACAGGGGCATGTAATTACAATTCTTGATCTAATATTTCACAGCAGGGCCCTGTGAGGGCTTACAGTGTTGTGGCCACAGCAACACCTAAGGCCCAAATTTCTGCTGAGTATATAGGGCAGGACCCTACTTTCAAACATATAACTTACAAACGACTCCTACTTGCAAACGGAAGGAGACAACAGGAAGTGAGATGAAATCTACCCCTAGGAAGGGAAATTCTCTCCTGTAAGAGTTAATATGGGAAAACAATTTCTCCTTTCCACTGATGCTTTCCAATCCTTGTTCCACAAAAAAACCCAAATTTTCAAAAAACATTTTTCATTGGGACAAAAAAGTGAGGTGAAATCTTCTGAAGAGGAGGAAAGACAGCAAAACAAATGTCACAGGGGTGATAACCCTTCCCTATGTTTTCCAAAAAGCTTAGAAAAGATTTTTTGGCTGGAGCTAAACACGTTAAAAATGTTCAAAATTACAAACAGATTCTACTTAACAACAAACCTACAGTCCCTGTCTTGTTTGCACCGCCTGTATACTGCTGTTCAGAGTATATAGGGCCTGGTGGCCCCACACCTTTCCTTATTTTAATTTGGGTGCGGGGTTCCCCTTAATATCCATACAAGACCCAAAGGGCCTGGTAATGGACTGGGGGGTACCCATGCCGTTTGTCTCACTGATTTTCATCCATATTGCCATGACCCGACATGACATTAAACTCGCAAGCAGTTTTAAATGAGATTTTTTCCTTTAAAAATGACATTTGGTGCAGGGACTGTTCTAAACATGGGAAACACGCGTCACTTTACAGGCATACTATAGACACCCCCCAGGTACGATATTTAAAGGAATATTTCACTTTTTTTTTTTTTACTTTAAGCATCATTAAAATCACTGCTCCCGAAAAAATGGCCGTTTTTAAAAGTTTTTTTTGCATTGATACATGTCCCCTGGGGTAGGACCCGGGTCCCCAAACCCTTTTTAGGACAATACCATGCAAATTAGCCTTTAAAATGAGCACTTTTAATTTCGAACGTTCGAGTCCCATAGACGTCAATGGGGTTCTAACGTTCGTGCGAACTTTCGGTCCGTTCGCGGGTTCTGGTGCGAACCGAACCGGGGGGTGTTCGGCTCATCCCTAGTGGGGAGATGTGGACATTACAGTGGGGGAGATGTGGACATTGCAGTGGGGGAGATGTGGACATTACAGTGGGGAGATGTGGATATTACAATGGGGGAGATGTGGATATTACAGTGGGGAGATGTGGACATTACGGTGGGGGAGATGTGGACATTACGGTGGGGGAGATGTGGACATTACAGTGGGGAGATGTGGATATTACAGTGGGGAGATGTGGATATTACAGTGGGGGAGATGTGGACATTACAGTGGGGGAGATGTGGACATTACAGTGGGGGAAATGTGGATACTACAGTGGGGGGAGATGTGGATATTACAGTGGGGGAGATGTGTATATTACAGTGGGGGAGATGTGGACATTACAGTGGGGGAGATGTGGATATTACGAGAGGGGAGATGTGGATATTACAATGGGGGAGATGTGGATATTACAGTGGGGGAGATGTGGATATTACAGTGGGGAGATGTGGACATTACAGTGGGGAGATGTGGACATTACAGTGGGGAGATGTGGACATTACAGTGGGGGAGATGTGGATATTACGGGGGGAGATGTGGATATTACAATGGGGGAGATGTGGATATTACAGTGAGGGAGATGTGGCTATTACAGGGGGGAGATGTGGACATTACAGTGGGGAGATGTGGATATTACAGTGGGGGGAGATGTGGATATTACAGTGGAGAAGATGTGGATATTACAGTGGGGAAGATGTGGATATTACAGTGGGGGAGATGTGGATATTACAGTGGGGGAGATGTGGACATTACAGTAGGGGAGATGTGGACATTACAGTGGGGGAGAAGTGGATATTACAGTGGGGAGATGTGGATATTACAGTGGGGGGAGATGTGGATATTACAGTGGGGGAGATGTGGATATTACAGTGGGGAAGATGTGGATATTACAGTGGGGGGAGATGTGGATATTACAGTGGGGGAGATGTGGATATTACAGTGGGGGAGATGTGAACATTACAGTGGGGGAGATGTGGATATTACAGTGGGGGAGATGTGGACATTACAGTGGGGGAGATGTGGATATTACGGGGGGGGAGATGTGGATATTACAATAGGGGAGATGTGGATATTACGGGGGGAGATGTGGACATTACAGTGGGGGAGATGTGGACAATACAGTGGGGGAGATGTGGACATTACAGTGGGGAGATGTGGACATTACAGTTATGAGATGTGGATATTACAGTGGGGGGGGATGTGGACATTACAGTGGGGGAGATGTGGTTATTACAGTGGGGAGATGTGGATATTACGGTTGGGGAGATATGGACATTACAGTGGGGGGATGTGGATATTATAGTGGGGAGATGTGGACATTACAGTGGGGGAGATGTGGACATTGCAGTGGGGGAGATGTGGACATTGCAGTGGGGGAGATGTGGACATTACAGTGGGGAGATGTGGATATTACAATGGGGGAGATGTGGATATTACAGTGGGGAGATGTGGACATTACGGTGGGGGAGATGTGGACATTACAGTGGGGAGATGTGGATATTACAGTGGGGAGATGTGGATATTACAGTGGGGGAAATGTGGACATTACAGTGGGGGAGATGTGGACATTACAGTGGGGGAAATGTGGATACTACAGTGGGGGGAGATGTGGATATTACAGTGGGGGAGATGTGTATATTACAGTGGGGGAGATGTGGACATTACAGTGGGGGAGATGTGGATATTACGAGGGGGGAGATGTGGATATTACAATGGGGGAGATGTGGATATTACAGTGGGGGAGATGTGGATATTACAGTGGGGAAATGTGGACATTACAGTGGGGAGATGTGGACATTACAGTGGGGGAGATGTGGATATTACGGGGGGAGATGTGGATATTACAATGGGGGAGATGTGGATATTACTGTGAGGGAGATGTGGCTATTACAGAGGGGAGATGTGGACATTACAGTGGGGAGATGTGGATATTACAGTGGGGGGAGATGTGGATATTACAGTGGAGAAGATGTGGATATTACAGTGGGGAAGATGTGGATATTACAGTGGGGGAGATGTGGATATTACAGTGGGGGAGATGTGGACATTACAGTAGGGGAGATGTGGACATTACAGTGGGGGAGAAGTGGATATTACAGTGGGGGAGATGTGGACATTACAGTGGGGAGATGTGGATATTACAGTGGGGAGAGATGTGGCTATTACAATCGGTGAGACGTGGATATTACAGTAGGGGAGATGTGCATATTACAGTGGGGGAGATGTGGATATTACAGGGGGGGAGATGTGGACATTACAGTGGGGGAGATGTGGATATTACAGGGGGGAGATGTGGACATTACAGTGGGGGAGATGTGGATATTACAGTGGGGAGATGTGGACATTACGGTAGGGGAGATGTGGACACTACAGTGACGAGATGTGGACATTACAGTGGGGAGATGTGGACATTACAGTGGGGGAGATGTGGACAATACAGTGGGGGAGATGTGGACATTACAGTGGGGAGATGTGGACATTACAGTTATGAGATGTGGATATTACAGTGGGGGGGATGTGGACATTACAGTGGGGGAGATGTGGTTATTACAGTGGGGAGATGTGGATATTACGGTTGGGGAGATATGGACATTACAGTGGGGGGATGTGGATATTATAGTGGGGAGATGTGGACATTACAGTGGGGGAGATGTGGACATTGCAGTGGGGGAGATGTGGACATTACAGTGGGGAGATGTGGATATTACAATGGGGGAGATGTGGATATTACATTTGGGAGATGTGGACATTACGGTGGGGGAGATGTGGACATTACAGTGGGGAGATGTGGATATTACAGTGGGGAGATGTGGATATTACAGTGGGGGAGATGTGGACATTACAGTGGGGGAAATGTGGATACTACAGTGGGGGAGATGTGGATATTACAGTGGGGGAGATGTGGATATTACAGTGGGGAGATGTGGACATTACAGTGGGGAGATGTGGACATTACAGTGGGGGAGATGTGGATATTACGGGGGGAGATGTGGATATTACAATGGGGGAGATGTGGATATTACAGTGAGGGAGATGTGGCTATTACAGAGGGGAGATGTGGACATTACAGTGGGGAGATGTGGATATTACAGTGGGGGGAGATGTGGATATTACAGTGGAGAAGATGTGGATATTACAGTGGGGAAGATGTGGATATTACAGTGGGGGAGATGTGGATATTACAGTGGGGGAGATGTGGACATTACAGTAGGGGAGATGTGGACATTACAGTGGGGGAGAAGTGGATATTACAGTGGGGAGATGTGGATATTACAGTGGGGGGAGATGTGGATATTACAGTGGGGGAGATGTGGATATTACAGTGGGGGAGATGTGGATATTACAGGGGGGAGATGTGGACATTATAGTGGGGGAGATGTGGACATTACAATGGGGGAGAAGTGGATATTACAGTGGGGAGATGTGGATATTACAGTGGGGGAGATGTGCATATTACAATGGGGGAGATGTGGATATTACAATGGGGAGATGTGGATATTACAGTGGGGAGATGTGGACATTAAGGTGGGGGAGATGTGTACATTACGGTGGGGGAGATGTGTACATTACGGTGGGGGAGATGTGTACATTACGGTGGGGAGATGTGGATATTACGGGGGAGATGTGGATATTACAGGGGGGAGATGTGGATATTACAGGGGGGAGATGTGGACATTACAGTGGGGGAGAAGTGGATATTACAGTGGGAGGAGATGTGGATATTACAGTGGGAGGAGATGTGGATATTACAGTGGGAGGAGATGTGGATATTACAGTGGGGGGAGATGTGGATATTACAGTGGGGGAGATGTGGATATTACAGTGGGGGAGATGTGAACATTACAGTGGGGGACATGTGGACATTACAGTGGGGGAGATGTGGATATTACGGGGGGGAGATGTGGATATTACAATGGGGGAGATGTGGATATTACAGTGGGGGAGATGTGGATATTACGGTGGGGAGATGTGGACATTACAGTGGGGTAGATGTGGATATTACAGTGGGGAGATGTGGACATTACAGTGGGGAGATGTGGATATTACAGCAGGGGGAGATGTGGATATTACAGTGGGGTAGATGTGGATATTACAGTGGGGGGAGATGTGGATATTACAGCGGGGCAGATGTGGATATTACAGTGGGGAAGATGTGGATATTACAGTGGGAGAGATGTGGATATTACGGGGGGAGATGTGGACATTACAGTGGGGAAGATGTGGATATTACAGTGGGGGAGATGTCGATATTACGGGGGGAGATGTGGACATTACAGTGGGGGAGATGTGGATATTACGGGGGGGAGATGTGGATATTACAATGGGGGAGATGTGGATATTACAGTGGGGGAGATGTGGATATTACGGGGGGAGATGTGGACATTACAGTGGGGGAGATGTGGATATTACAGTGGGGGAGATGTGGATATTACAGTGGGGAGATGTGGACATTACAGTGGGGAGATGTGGATATTACAGCGGGGGAGATGTGGATATTACAGTGGGGAAGATGTGGATATTACAGTGGGGAAGATGTGGATATTACAGTGGGGAAGATGTGGATATTACAGTGGGAGAGATGTGGACATTACAGTGGGGGAGATGTGGACATTACAGTGGGGGAGAAGTGGATATTACAGTGGGGGGAGATGTGGATATTACAGCGGGGGAGATGTGGATATTACAGCGGGGGAGATGTGGATATTACAGTGGGGAAGATGTGGATATTACAGTGGGGAAGATGTGGATATTACAGTGGGGAAGATGTGGATATTACAGTGGGAGAGATGTGGACATTACAGTGGGGGAGATGTGGACATTACAGTGGGGGAGAAGTGGATATTACAGTGGGGGGAGATGTGGATATTACAGCGGGGGAGATGTGGATATTACAGCGGGGGAGATGTGGATATTACAGTGGGGAAGATGTGGATATTACAGTGGGGAATATGTGGATATTACAGTGGGGAAGATGTGGATATTACAGTGGGAGAGATGTGGACATTACAGTGGGGGAGATGTGGACATTACAGTGGGGGAGAAGTGGATATTACAGTGGGGGAGAAGTGGATATTACAGTGGGGAGATGTGGATATTACAGTGGGGGGAGATGTGGATATTACAGAGGGGGAGATGTGGATATTACAGCGGGGGAGATGTGGATATTACAGTGGGGAAGATGTGGATATTACAGTGGGGAAGATGTGGATATTACAGTGGGGGAGATGTGGACATTACAGTGGGGGAGATGTGGACATTACAGTGGGGGAGATGTGGACATTACAGTGGGGGAGATGTGGATATTACAGTGGGGGGAGATGTGGATATTACAGTGGGGGAGATGTGGACAATACAGTGGGGGAGATGTGGACATTACAGCGGGGGAGATGTGGATATGACAGTGGGGGAGATGTGGATATTACAGTGGGGGAGATGTGGATATTACAAGGGGGAGATGTGGACATTACAGTGGGGGGAGATGTGGATATTACAGTGGGGAGATGTGGACATTACAGTGGGGAGATGTGGATATTACAGTGGGGGGAGATGTGGACATTATAGTGGGGGGAGATGTGGATATTACAGTGGGGGAGATGTGGACATTCCAGTGGGGGAGATGTGGGCATTACAGAGGGGGATATGTGGACATTACAGTGGGGAGATGTGGACATTACAGTGGGGGAGAAGTGGATATTACAGTGGGGAGATGTGGATATTACAGTGGGGGAGATGTGGATATTATAGTGGGGAAGATGTGGATATTACAGAGGGGAGATGTGGACATTACAGTGAGGGAGATGTGGACATTACAGTGGGGGAGAAGTGGATATTACAGTGGGGAGATGTGGATATTACAATGGGGGAGATGTGGATATTACAATGGGGGAGATGTGGATATTACAATGGGGAGATGTGGACATTACAGTGGCGGAGATGTGGACATTACAGTGGGGAGATGTGGATATTACAGTGGGGAGATGTGGACATTACGGTGGGGGAGATGTGGACACTACAGTGGGGAGATGTGGACATTACAGTGGGGAGATGTGGACATTACAGTGGGGGAGATGTGGACAATACAGTTGGGGAGATGTGGACATTACAGTGGGGAGATGTGGACATTACAGTTATGAGATGTGGATATTACAGTGGGGGGGGATGTGGACATTACAGTGGGGGAGATGTGGTTATTACAGTGGGGAGATGTGGATATTACGGTTGGGGAGATATGGACATTACAGTGGGGGGATGTGGATATTATAGTGGGGGAGATGTGGACATTACAGTGGGGGAGATGTGGACTTTACAATGGGGAGATGTGGTTATTACAATGGGGGAGATGTGGATATTACAATGGGGGAGATGTGGATATTACAGTGGGGAGATGTGGACATTACGGTGGGGGAGATGTGGACATTACAGTGGGGAAGATGTGGATATTACAGTGGGGAGATGTGGATATTACAGTGGGGGAGATGTGGACATTACAGTGGGGGAGATGTGGCCATTACAGTGGGGGAAATGTGGATACTACAGTGGGGAGAGATGTGGATATTACAGTGGGGGAGATGTGGATATTACAGTGGGGGAGATGTGGACATTACAGTGGGGGAGATGTGGATATTACGAGGGGGGAGATGTGGATATTACAATGGGGGAGATGTGGATATTACAGTGGGGGAGATGTGGATATTACAGTGGGGAGATGTGGACATTACAGTGGGGAGATGTGGACATTACAGTGGGGAGATGTGGACATTACAGTGGGGGAGATGTGGATATTACAATGGGGGAGATGTGGATATTACAGTGAGGGAGATGTGGCTATTACAGAGGGGAGATGTGGACATTACAGTGGGGAGATGTGGATATTACAGCGGGGGGAGATGTGGATATTACAGTGGAGAAGATGTGGATATTACAGTGATGAAGATGTGGATATTACAGTGGGGGAGATGTGGACATTACAGTAGGGGAGATGTGGACATTACAGTGGGGGAGAAGTGGATATTACAGTGGGGAGATATGGATATTACAGTGGGGGGGGGAGATGTGGATATTACAGTGGGGAAGATGTGGATATTACAGTGGGGGAGATGTGGATATTACAGTGGGGGAGATGTGGATATTACAGGGGGGAGATGTGGACATTATAGTGGGGAAGATGTGGACATTACAGTGGGGGAGAAGTGGATATTACAGTGGGGAGATGTGGATATTACAGTGGGGGAGATGTGCTTATTACAAAGGGGGAGATGTGGATATTACAGTGGGGAGATGTGGACATTAAGGTGGGGGAGATGTGTACATTACGGTGGGGGAGATGTGTACATTACGGTGGGGGAGATGTGTACATTACAGGGGGGAGATGTGGATATTACAGGGGGGAGATGTGGATATTACAGGGGGGAGATGTGGATATTACAGGGGGGAGATGTGGATATTACAGTGGGGGAGAAGTGGATATTACAGTGGGGGAGATTTGGATATTACAGTGGGAGGAGATGTGGATATTACAGTGGGAGGAGATGTGGATATTACAGTGGGGGGAGATGTGGATATTATAGTGGGGGAGATGTGGATATTACAGTGGGGGAGATGTGAACATTACAGTGGGGGACATGTGGACATTACAGTGGGGGAGATGTGGATATTACGGGGGGGAGATGTGGATATTACAATGGGGGAGATGTGGATATTACAGTGGGGGAGATGTGGATATTACAGTGGGGAGATGTGGACATTACGGTGGGGAAGATGTGGACATTACAGTGGGGAGATGTGGATATTACAGTAGGGAGATGTGGATATTACAGTGGGGGAGATGTGGACATTACAGTGGGGGAGATGTGGACATTACAGTGGGGGAAATGTGGATACTACAGTGGGGGGAGATGTGGATATTACAGTGGGGGAGATGTGGATATTACAGTGGGGGAGATGTGGACATTACAGTGGGGGAGATGTGGACATTACAGTGGGGGAGATGTGGATATTACGAGGGGGGAGATGTGGATATTACAATGGGGGAGATGTGGATATTACAGTGGGGGAGATGTGGATATTACAGTGGGGAGATGTGGACATTACAGTGGGGAGATGTGGATATTACAGTGGGGAAGATGTGGATATTACAGTGGGGAAGATGTGGATATTACAGTGGGGGGAGATGTGGTTATTACAGTGGGGAGATGTGGATATTACGGTTGGGGAGATATGGACATTACAGTGGGGGGATGTGGATATTATAGTGGGGGAGATGTGGACATTACAGTGGGTGAGATGTGGACTTTACAGTGGGGAGATGTGGATATTACAATGGGGGAGATGTGGATATTACAATGGGGGAGATGTGGATATTACAGTGGGGAGATGTGGATATTACAGTGGGGGGAGATGTGGATATTACAGTGGGGGAGATGTGGATATTACAGTGGGGGAGATGTGGATATTACAGTGGGGGAGATGTGGACATTATAGTGGGGGAGATGTGGACATTACAGTGGGGGAGAAGTGGATATTACAGTGGGGAGATGTGGATATTACAGTGGGGGAGATGTGCATATTACAGTGGGGAAGATGTGGTTATTACAGTAGGGAAGATGTGGATATTACAGTGGGGGGAGATGTGGATATTACAGTGGGGGAGATGTGGATATTACAGTGGGGAGATGTGGATATTACAGTGGGGGAGATGTGGACATTACAGTGGGGGAGATGTGGATATTACAGTGGGGGAGATGTGGATATTACAGTGGGGAGATGTGGACATTACAGTGGGGAGATGTGGATATTACAGCGGGGGAGATGTGGACATTACAGTGGGGAAGATGTGGATATTACAGTGGGGAAGATGTGGATATTACAGTGGGGAAGATGTGGATATTACAGTGGGGGAGATGTGGACATTACAGTGGGGGAGATGTGGACATTACAGTGGGGGAGAAGTGGATATTACAGTGGGGAGATGTTGATATTACAGTCTGGGGAGATGTGGATATTACAGCGGGGGAGATGTGGATATTACAGCGGGGGAGATGTGGATATTACAGTGGGGAAGATGTGGATATTACGGTTGGGGAGATATGGACATTACAGTGGGGGGATGTGGATATTATAGTGGGGAGATGTGGACATTACAGTGGGGGAGATGTGGACATTGCAGTGGGGGAGATGTGGACATTACAGTGGGGAGATGTGGATATTACAATGGGGGAGATGTGGATATTACATTTGGGAGATGTGGACATTACGGTGGGGGAGATGTGGACATTACAGTGGGGAGATGTGGATATTACAGTGGGGAGATGTGGATATTACAGTGGGGGAGATGTGGACATTACAGTGGGGAGATGTGGACATTACAGTTATGAGATGTGGATATTACAGTGGGGGGGATGTGGACATTACAGTGGGGGAGATGTGGTTATTACAGTGGGGAGATGTGGATATTACGGTTGGGGAGATATGGACATTACAGTGGGGGGATGTGGATATTATAGTGGGGAGATGTGGACATTACAGTGGGGGAGATGTGGACATTGCAGTGGGGGAGATGTGGACATTACAGTGGGGAGATGTGGATATTACAATGGGGGAGATGTGGATATTACATTTGGGAGATGTGGACATTACGGTGGGGGAGATGTGGACATTACAGTGGGGAGATGTGGATATTACAGTGGGGAGATGTGGATATTACAGTGGGGGAGATGTGGACATTACAGTGGGGGAAATGTGGATACTACAGTGGGGGAGATGTGGATATTACAGTGGGGGAGATGTGGATATTACAGTGGGGAGATGTGGACATTACAGTGGGGAGATGTGGACATTACAGTGGGGGAGATGTGGATATTACGGGGGGAGATGTGGATATTACAATGGGGGAGATGTGGATATTACAGTGAGGGAGATGTGGCTATTACAGAGGGGAGATGTGGACATTACAGTGGGGAGATGTGGATATTACAGTGGGGGGAGATGTGGATATTACAGTGGAGAAGATGTGGATATTACAGTGGGGAAGATGTGGATATTACAGTGGGGGAGATGTGGATATTACAGTGGGGGAGATGTGGACATTACAGTAGGGGAGATGTGGACATTACAGTGGGGGAGAAGTGGATATTACAGTGGGGAGATGTGGATATTACAGTGGGGGGAGATGTGGATATTACAGTGGGGGAGATGTGGATATTACAGTGGGGGAGATGTGGATATTACAGGGGGGAGATGTGGACATTATAGTGGGGGAGATGTGGACATTACAATGGGGGAGAAGTGGATATTACAGTGGGGAGATGTGGATATTACAGTGGGGGAGATGTGCATATTACAATGGGGGAGATGTGGATATTACAATGGGGAGATGTGGATATTACAGTGGGGAGATGTGGACATTAAGGTGGGGGAGATGTGTACATTACGGTGGGGGAGATGTGTACATTACGGTGGGGGAGATGTGTACATTACGGTGGGGAGATGTGGATATTACGGGGGAGATGTGGATATTACAGGGGGGAGATGTGGATATTACAGGGGGGAGATGTGGACATTACAGTGGGGGAGAAGTGGATATTACAGTGGGAGGAGATGTGGATATTACAGTGGGAGGAGATGTGGATATTACAGTGGGAGGAGATGTGGATATTACAGTGGGGGGAGATGTGGATATTACAGTGGGGGAGATGTGGATATTACAGTGGGGGAGATGTGAACATTACAGTGGGGGACATGTGGACATTACAGTGGGGGAGATGTGGATATTACGGGGGGGAGATGTGGATATTACAATGGGGGAGATGTGGATATTACAGTGGGGGAGATGTGGATATTACGGTGGGGAGATGTGGACATTACAGTGGGGTAGATGTGGATATTACAGTGGGGAGATGTGGACATTACAGTGGGGAGATGTGGATATTACAGCAGGGGGAGATGTGGATATTACAGTGGGGTAGATGTGGATATTACAGTGGGGGGAGATGTGGATATTACAGCGGGGCAGATGTGGATATTACAGTGGGGAAGATGTGGATATTACAGTGGGAGAGATGTGGATATTACGGGGGGAGATGTGGACATTACAGTGGGGAAGATGTGGATATTACAGTGGGGGAGATGTCGATATTACGGGGGGAGATGTGGACATTACAGTGGGGGAGATGTGGATATTACGGGGGGGAGATGTGGATATTACAATGGGGGAGATGTGGATATTACAGTGGGGGAGATGTGGATATTACGGGGGGAGATGTGGACATTACAGTGGGGGAGATGTGGATATTACAGTGGGGGAGATGTGGATATTACAGTGGGGAGATGTGGACATTACAGTGGGGAGATGTGGATATTACAGCGGGGGAGATGTGGATATTACAGTGGGGAAGATGTGGATATTACAGTGGGGAAGATGTGGATATTACAGTGGGAGAGATGTGGACATTACAGTGGGGGAGATGTGGACATTACAGTTGGGGAGAAGTGGATATTACAGTGGGGAGATGTGGATATTACAGTGGGGGGAGATGTGGATATTACAGCGGGGGAGATGTGGATATTACAGCGGGGGAGATGTGGATATTACAGTGGGGAAGATGTGGATATTACAGTGGGGAAGATGTGGATATTACAGTGGGGAAGATGTGGATATTACAGTGGGAGAGATGTGGACATTACAGTGGGGGAGATGTGGACATTACAGTGGGGGAGAAGTGGATATTACAGTGGGGGGAGATGTGGATATTACAGCGGGGGAGATGTGGATATTACAGCGGGGGAGATGTGGATATTACAGTGGGGAAGATGTGGATATTACAGTGGGGAATATGTGGATATTACAGTGGGGAAGATGTGGATATTACAGTGGGAGAGATGTGGACATTACAGTGGGGGAGATGTGGACATTACAGTGGGGGAGAAGTGGATATTACAGTGGGGGAGAAGTGGATATTACAGTGGGGAGATGTGGATATTACAGTGGGGGGAGATGTGGATATTACAGAGGGGGAGATGTGGATATTACAGCGGGG
Organism: Aquarana catesbeiana; assembly: GCF_042186555.1. Classification (NCBI taxonomy): domain Eukaryota; kingdom Metazoa; phylum Chordata; class Amphibia; order Anura; family Ranidae; genus Aquarana; species Aquarana catesbeiana. The sequence continues at coordinate 737,812,269 of NC_133325.1, read as the reverse complement.
GAGATGTGGATATTACAGTGGGGAAGATGTGGATATTACAGTGGGGAAGATGTGGATATTACAGTGGGGGAGATGTGGACATTACAGTGGGGGAGATGTGGACATTACAGTGGGGGAGATGTGGATATTACAGTGGGGGGAGATGTGGATATTACAGTGGGGGAGATGTGGACAATACAGTGGGGGAGATGTGGACATTACAGCGGGGGAGATGTGGATATGACAGTGGGGGAGATGTGGATATTACAGTGGGGGAGATGTGGATATTACAAGGGGGAGATGTGGACATTACAGTGGGGGGAGATGTGGATATTACAGTGGGGAGATGTGGACATTACAGTGGGGAGATGTGGATATTACAGTGGGGGGAGATGTGGACATTATAGTGGGGGGAGATGTGGATATTACAGTGGGGGAGATGTGGACATTCCAGTGGGGGAGATGTGGGCATTACAGAGGGGGATATGTGGACATTACAGTGGGGAGATGTGGACATTACAGTGGGGGAGAAGTGGATATTACAGTGGGGAGATGTGGATATTACAGTGGGGGAGATGTGGATATTATAGTGGGGAAGATGTGGATATTACAGAGGGGAGATGTGGACATTACAGTGAGGGAGATGTGGACATTACAGTGGGGGAGAAGTGGATATTACAGTGGGGAGATGTGGATATTACAATGGGGGAGATGTGGATATTACAATGGGGGAGATGTGGATATTACAATGGGGAGATGTGGACATTACAGTGGCGGAGATGTGGACATTACAGTGGGGAGATGTGGATATTACAGTGGGGAGATGTGGACATTACGGTGGGGGAGATGTGGACACTACAGTGGGGAGATGTGGACATTACAGTGGGGAGATGTGGACATTACAGTGGGGGAGATGTGGACAATACAGTTGGGGAGATGTGGACATTACAGTGGGGAGATGTGGACATTACAGTTATGAGATGTGGATATTACAGTGGGGGGGGATGTGGACATTACAGTGGGGGAGATGTGGTTATTACAGTGGGGAGATGTGGATATTACGGTTGGGGAGATATGGACATTACAGTGGGGGGATGTGGATATTATAGTGGGGGAGATGTGGACATTACAGTGGGGGAGATGTGGACTTTACAATGGGGAGATGTGGTTATTACAATGGGGGAGATGTGGATATTACAATGGGGGAGATGTGGATATTACAGTGGGGAGATGTGGACATTACGGTGGGGGAGATGTGGACATTACAGTGGGGAAGATGTGGATATTACAGTGGGGAGATGTGGATATTACAGTGGGGGAGATGTGGACATTACAGTGGGGGAGATGTGGCCATTACAGTGGGGGAAATGTGGATACTACAGTGGGGAGAGATGTGGATATTACAGTGGGGGAGATGTGGATATTACAGTGGGGGAGATGTGGACATTACAGTGGGGGAGATGTGGATATTACGAGGGGGGAGATGTGGATATTACAATGGGGGAGATGTGGATATTACAGTGGGGGAGATGTGGATATTACAGTGGGGAGATGTGGACATTACAGTGGGGAGATGTGGACATTACAGTGGGGAGATGTGGACATTACAGTGGGGGAGATGTGGATATTACAATGGGGGAGATGTGGATATTACAGTGAGGGAGATGTGGCTATTACAGAGGGGAGATGTGGACATTACAGTGGGGAGATGTGGATATTACAGCGGGGGGAGATGTGGATATTACAGTGGAGAAGATGTGGATATTACAGTGATGAAGATGTGGATATTACAGTGGGGGAGATGTGGACATTACAGTAGGGGAGATGTGGACATTACAGTGGGGGAGAAGTGGATATTACAGTGGGGAGATATGGATATTACAGTGGGGGGGGGAGATGTGGATATTACAGTGGGGAAGATGTGGATATTACAGTGGGGGAGATGTGGATATTACAGTGGGGGAGATGTGGATATTACAGGGGGGAGATGTGGACATTATAGTGGGGAAGATGTGGACATTACAGTGGGGGAGAAGTGGATATTACAGTGGGGAGATGTGGATATTACAGTGGGGGAGATGTGCTTATTACAAAGGGGGAGATGTGGATATTACAGTGGGGAGATGTGGACATTAAGGTGGGGGAGATGTGTACATTACGGTGGGGGAGATGTGTACATTACGGTGGGGGAGATGTGTACATTACAGGGGGGAGATGTGGATATTACAGGGGGGAGATGTGGATATTACAGGGGGGAGATGTGGATATTACAGGGGGGAGATGTGGATATTACAGTGGGGGAGAAGTGGATATTACAGTGGGGGAGATTTGGATATTACAGTGGGAGGAGATGTGGATATTACAGTGGGAGGAGATGTGGATATTACAGTGGGGGGAGATGTGGATATTATAGTGGGGGAGATGTGGATATTACAGTGGGGGAGATGTGAACATTACAGTGGGGGACATGTGGACATTACAGTGGGGGAGATGTGGATATTACGGGGGGGAGATGTGGATATTACAATGGGGGAGATGTGGATATTACAGTGGGGGAGATGTGGATATTACAGTGGGGAGATGTGGACATTACGGTGGGGAAGATGTGGACATTACAGTGGGGAGATGTGGATATTACAGTAGGGAGATGTGGATATTACAGTGGGGGAGATGTGGACATTACAGTGGGGGAGATGTGGACATTACAGTGGGGGAAATGTGGATACTACAGTGGGGGGAGATGTGGATATTACAGTGGGGGAGATGTGGATATTACAGTGGGGGAGATGTGGACATTACAGTGGGGGAGATGTGGACATTACAGTGGGGGAGATGTGGATATTACGAGGGGGGAGATGTGGATATTACAATGGGGGAGATGTGGATATTACAGTGGGGGAGATGTGGATATTACAGTGGGGAGATGTGGACATTACAGTGGGGAGATGTGGATATTACAGTGGGGAAGATGTGGATATTACAGTGGGGAAGATGTGGATATTACAGTGGGGGGAGATGTGGTTATTACAGTGGGGAGATGTGGATATTACGGTTGGGGAGATATGGACATTACAGTGGGGGGATGTGGATATTATAGTGGGGGAGATGTGGACATTACAGTGGGTGAGATGTGGACTTTACAGTGGGGAGATGTGGATATTACAATGGGGGAGATGTGGATATTACAATGGGGGAGATGTGGATATTACAGTGGGGAGATGTGGATATTACAGTGGGGGGAGATGTGGATATTACAGTGGGGGAGATGTGGATATTACAGTGGGGGAGATGTGGATATTACAGTGGGGGAGATGTGGACATTATAGTGGGGGAGATGTGGACATTACAGTGGGGGAGAAGTGGATATTACAGTGGGGAGATGTGGATATTACAGTGGGGGAGATGTGCATATTACAGTGGGGAAGATGTGGTTATTACAGTAGGGAAGATGTGGATATTACAGTGGGGGGAGATGTGGATATTACAGTGGGGGAGATGTGGATATTACAGTGGGGAGATGTGGATATTACAGTGGGGGAGATGTGGACATTACAGTGGGGGAGATGTGGATATTACAGTGGGGGAGATGTGGATATTACAGTGGGGAGATGTGGACATTACAGTGGGGAGATGTGGATATTACAGCGGGGGAGATGTGGACATTACAGTGGGGAAGATGTGGATATTACAGTGGGGAAGATGTGGATATTACAGTGGGGAAGATGTGGATATTACAGTGGGGGAGATGTGGACATTACAGTGGGGGAGATGTGGACATTACAGTGGGGGAGAAGTGGATATTACAGTGGGGAGATGTTGATATTACAGTCTGGGGAGATGTGGATATTACAGCGGGGGAGATGTGGATATTACAGCGGGGGAGATGTGGATATTACAGTGGGGAAGATGTGGATATTACAGTGTGGAAGATGTGGATATTACAGTGGGGGAGATGTGGACATTACAGTGGGGGAGATGTGGACATTACAGTGGGGGAGATGTGGACATTACAGTGGGGGAGAAGTGGATATTACAGTGGGGAGATGTGGACATTACAGTGGGGGAGATGTGGACATTACAGTGGGGGAGATGTGGACATTACAGTGGGGGAGAAGTGGACATTACAGTGGGGGAGATGTGGATATGACAGTGGGGGAGATGTGGATATTACAGTGGGGGAGATGTGGATATTACAAGGGGGAGATGTGGACATTACATTGGGGGGAGATGTGGATATTACAGTGGGGAGATGTGGACATTACAGTGGGGAGATGTGGATATTACAGTGGGGGGAGATGTGGATATTATAGTGGGGGGAGATGTGGATATTACAGTGGGGGAGATGTGGACATTCCAGTGGGGGAGATGTGGGCATTACAGAGGGGGATATGTGGACATTACAGTGGGGAGATGTGGACATTACAGTGGGAGAGATGTGGACATTACAGTAAGGGAGATGTGGACATTACAGTGGGGGAGATGTGGATATTACAGTGGGGAGATGTGGATATTACAGTGGGGGAGATGTGGATATTACATTGGGGGAGATGTGGATATTACAGAGGGGAGATGTGGACATTACAGTGGGGGAGATGTGGACATTACAGTGGGGGAGAAGTGGATATTACAGTGGGGAGATGTGGATATTACAATGGGGGAGATGTGGATATTACAATGGGGGAGATGTGGATATTACAATGGGGAGATGTGGACATTACAGTGGCGGAGATGTGGACATTACAGTGGGGAGATGTGGATATTACAGGGGGGAGATGTGGATATTACAGGGGGGAGATGTGGACATTACAGTGGGGGAGAAGTGGATATTACAGTGGGGGAGATGTGGATATTACAGTGGGAGGAGATGTGGATATTACAGTGGGGGGAGATGTGGATATTACAGTGGGGGAGATGTGAACATTACAGTGGGGGAGATGTGGACATTACAGTGGGGGAGATGTGGATATTACAGGGGGAGATGTGGATATTACAGTGGGGGAGATGTGGATATTACTGTGGGGAGATGTGGACATTACAGTGGGGGAGATGTGGATATTACAGTGGGGAGATGTGGACATTACAGTGGGGAGATGTGGATATTACAGTGGGGGGAGATGTGGATATTACAGCGGGGGGAGATGTGGATATTACAGTGGGGAAGATGTGGATATTACAGTGGGGAAGATGTGGATATTACAGTGGGGAAGATGTGGATATTACAGTGGGGGGAGATGTGGATATTACAGTGGGGGAGATGTAAACATTACAGTGGGGGAGATGTGGATATTACAGTGGGGGAGATGTAGACATTACAGTGGGGGAGATGTGGATATTACAATGGGGGAGATGTGGATATTACGGGGGGAGATGTGGACATTACAGTGGGGAGATGTGGACATTACAGTGGGGAGATGTGGATATTACAGCGGGGGAGATGTGGATATTACAGTATGGGAAGATGTGGATATTACAGTGGGGAAGATGTGGATATTACAGTGGGGGAGATGTGGACATTACAGTGGGGGAGATGTGGACATTACAGTGGGGGAGAAGTGGATATTACAGTGGGGGGAGATGTGGATATTATAGTGGGGGAGATGTGGATATTACAGTAGGGGAGATGTGGATATTACAGTGGGGGACATGTGGATATTACAGGGGGAGATGTGGACATTACAGTGGGGGAGATGTGGATATTACAGTGGGGAGATGTGGACATTACGGTGGGGGAGATGTGGACATTACAGTGGGGAGATGTGGACATTACAGTGGGGAGATGTGGACATTACAGTGGGGGAGATGTGGACATAACAGTGGGGAGATGTGGACATTACAGTGGGGAGATGTGGATATTACAGTGGGGAGATGTGGACATTACAGTGGGGGAGATGTGGACATTACAGTGGGGAGATGTGGATATTACAGGGGGGAGATGTGGATATTACAGGGGGGAGATGTGGACATTACCGTGGGGGAGAAGTGGATATTACAGTGGGGGAGATGTGGATATTACAGTGGGAGGAGATGTGGATATTACAGTGGGGGGAGATGTGGATATTACAGTGGGGGGAGATGTGGATATTACAGTGGGGGAGATGTGAACATTATAGTGGGGGAGATGTGGACATTACAGTGGGGGAGATGTGGATATTACGGGGGGAGATGTGGATATTACAATGGGGGAGATGTGGATATTACAGTGGGGGAGATGTGGATATTATGGTGGGGAGATGTGGACATTACAGTGGGGGAGAAGTGGATATTACAGTGGGGAGATTTGGACATTACAGTGGGGAGATGTGGATATTACAGCAGGGGGAGATGTGGATATTACAGTGGGGAAGATGTGGATATTACAGTGGGGAAGATGTGGATATTACAGTGGGGGGAGATGTGGATATTACAGTGGGGGAGATGTGGATATTACAGTGGGGGAGATGTGAACATTACAGTGGGGGAGATGTGGATATTACAGTGGGGGAGATGTGGACATTACAGTGGGGGAGATGTGGATATTACGGGGGGGGAGATGTGGATATTACAATGGGGGAGATGTGGATATTACGGGGGAGATGTGGACATTACAGTGGGGGAAATGTGGATATTACAGCGGGGGAGATGTGGATATTACAGCGGGGGAGATGTGGATATTACAGCGGGGGAGATGTGGATATTACAGTGGGGAAGATGTGGATATTACAGTTGGGGAGATGTGGACATTACAGTGGGGGAGATGTGGACATTACAGTGGGGGAGAAGTGGATATTACAGTGGGGAGATGTGGATATTACAGTGGGGAGAGATGTGGATATTACAGTGGGGGAGACGTGGATATTACAGTAGGGGAGATGTGCATATTACAGTGGGGGAGATGTGGATATTACAGGGGGGGAGATGTGGACATTACAGTGGGCGAGATGTGGATATTACAGTGGGGAGATGTGGACATTACGGTGGGGGAGATGTGGACAATACAGTGGGGAGATGTGGACATTACAGTGGGGGAGATGTGGACAATACAGTGGGGGAGATGTGGACATTACAGTGGGTAGATGTGGACATTACAGTTATGAGATGTGGATATTACAGTGGGGGGGGATGTGGACATTACAGTGGGGGAGATGTGGTTATTACAGTGGGGAGATGTGGATATTACGGTTGGGGAGATATGGACATTACAGTGGGGGGATGTGGATATTATAGTGGGGAGATGTGGACATTACAGTGGGGGAGATGTGGACATTACAGTGGGGGAGATGTGGACATTACAGTGGGGAGATGTGGATATTACAATGGGGGAGATGTGGATATTACAGTGGGGAGATGTGGACATTACGGTGGGGGAGATGTGGACATTACAGTGGGGAGATGTGGATATTACAGTGGGGAGATGTGGATATTACAGTGGGGGAGATGTGGACATTACAGTGGGGGAGATGTGGACATTACAGTGGGGGAAATGTGGATACTACAGTGGGGGGAGATGTGGATATTACAGTGGGGGAGATGTGGATATTACAGTGGGGGAGATGTGGACATTACAGTGGGGGAGATGTGGATATTACGAGGGGGGAGATGTGGATATTACAATGGGGGAGGTGTGGATATTACAGTGGGGGAGATGTGGATATTACAGTGGGGAGATGTGGACATTACAGTGGGGAGATGTGGACATTACAGTGGGGGAGATGTGGATATTACGGGGGGAGATGTGGATATTACAAGGGGGGAGATGTGGATATTACAGTGAGGGAGATGTGGCTATTACAGAGGGGAGATGTGGACATTACAGTGGGGAGATGTGGATATTACAGTGGGGGGAGATGTGGATATTACAGTGGAGAAGATGTGGATATTACAGTGATGAAGATGTGGATATTACAGTGGGGGAGATGTGGATATTCCAGTGGGGGAGATGTGGATATTACAGTGGGGGAGATGTGGACATTACAGTAGGGGAGATGTGGACATTACAGTGGGGGAGAAGTGGATATTACAGTGGAGAGATGTGGATATTACAGTGGGGGAGATGTGGATATTACAGTGGGGGAGATGTGGATATTACAGGGGGGAGATGTGGACATTATAGTGGGGGAGATGTGGACATTACAGTGGGGGAGAAGTGGATATTACAGTGGGGAGATGTGGATATTACAGTGGGGGAGTTGTGCATATAACAATGGGGGAGATGTGGATATTACAGTGGGGGAGATGTGGATATTACAGTGGGGAGATGTGGACATTACAGTGGGGAGATGTGGTCATTACAGTGGGGGAGATGTGGATATTACGGGGGGAGATGTGGATATTACAATGGGGGAGATGTGGATATTACAGTGAGGGAGATGTGGCTATTACAGAGGGGAGATGTGGACATTACAGTGGGGAGATGTGGATATTACAGCGGGGGGAGATGTGGATATTACAGTGGAGAAGATGTGGATATTACAGTGATGAAGATGTGGATATTACAGTGGGGGAGATGTGGACATTACAGTAGGGGAGATGTGGACATTACAGTGGGGGAGAAGTGGATATTACAGTGGGGAGATGTGGATATTACAGTGGGGGGAGATGTGGACATTATAGTGGGGGAGATGTGGATATTACAGGGGGGAGATGTGGACATTATAGTGGGGGAGATGTGGACATTACAGTGGGGGAGAAGTGGATATTACAGTGGGGAGATGTGGATATTACAGTGGGGGAGATGTGCATATTACAATGGGGGAGATGTGAATATTACAATGGGGGAGATGTGGATATTACAGTGGGGAGATGTGGACATTAAGGTGGGGGTGATGTATACATTACGGTGGGGGAGATGTGTACATTACGGTGGGGGAGATGTGTACATTACGGTGGGGGAGATGTGTACATTACAGGGGGGAGATGTGGATATTACAGGGGGGAGATGTGGATATTACAGGGGGGAGATGTGGACATTACAGTGGGGGAGAAGTGGATATTACAGTGGGGGAGATGTGGCTATTACAGTGGGAGGAGATGTGGATATTACAGTGGGAGGAGATGTGGATATTACAGTGGGGGGAGATGTGGATATTATAGTGGGGGAGATGTGGATATTACAGTGGGGGAGATGTGAACATTACAGTGGGGGACATGTGGACATTACAGTGGGGGAGATGTGGATATTACGGGGGGGAGATGTGGATATTACAATGGGGGAGATGTGGATATTACAGTGGGGGAGATGTGGATATTACGGTGGGGAGATGTGGACATTACAGTGGGGGAGATGTGGATATTACAGTGGGGAGATGTGGACATTACAGTGGGGAGATGTGGATATTACAGCAGGGGGAGATGTGGATATTACAGTGCGGAAGATGTGGATATTACAGTGGGGAAGATGTGGATATTACAGTGGGTGGAGATGTGGATATTACAGCGGGGCAGATGTTGATATTACAGTGGGGGAGATGTGAACATTACAGTGGGGGAGATGTGGATATTACGGGGGGGAGATGTGGATATTACAATGGGGGAGATGTGGATATTACAGTGGGGGAGATGTGGATATTACAGTGGGGAGATGTGGACATTACGGTGGGGGAGATGTGGACATTACAGTGGGGAGATGTGGATATTACAGTGGGGAGATGTGGACATTACAGTGGGGGAGATGTGGACATTACAGTGGGGGAAATGTGGATACTACAGTGGGGGGAGATGTGGATATTACAGTGGGGGAGATGTGGATATTACAGTGGGGGAGATGTGGATATTACAGTGGGGGGAGATGTGGACATTACAGTGGGGGAGATGTGGATATTACGAGGGGGGAGATGTGGATATTACAATGGGGGAGATGTGTATATTACAGTGGGGAAGATGTGGATATTACAGTGGGGAAGATGTGGATATTACAGTTTGGGGAGATGTGGATATTACAGTGGGGGAGATGTGGATATTACAGTGGGGGAGATGTGAACATTACAGTGGGGGAGATGTGGACATTACAGTGGGGAGATGTGGATATTACAGTGGGGGGAGATGTGGATATTACAGTGGGGGAGATGTTTATATTACAGTGGGGGAGATGTGGATATTACAGGGGGGAGATGTGGACATTATAGTGGGGGAGATGTGGACATTACAGTGGGGGAGAAGTGGATATTACAGTGGGGAGATGTGGATATTACAGTGGGGGAGATGTGCATATTACAGTGGGGAAGATGTGGATATCACAGTGGGGGGAGATGTGGATATTACAGAGGGGGAGTTGTGGATATTACAGTGGGGAGATGTGGATATTACAGTGGGGGGAGATGTGGATATTACAGTGGGGGA